>NW_027558834.1:0-7961 GCF_052425735.1 Oculina patagonica | reverse complement strand
AACAGTGAGTCAGAGGAATAGTGCTAGTCAAAATGACAACAATTACCAGCATGCTGGTGACTCACATTTTCAAATTCATGTATTGTTTTCTTGTATAATATGCAAAACAACTTTGAAATACCTTTTAACCTGGTTTGCATATGATCGCCTGCGATCGCGAGGGAATTGAAAATCAGTCCCAGATAAATTACGTCTGAAAATTGTCATCGGGCAAGCTTGTTCGGTTCAGATGTGGTGTTCTTTTTCTAACATTTTTATGCGAAGCAAGTCGAAATCGAGGCCCATTAATGAACAGAATGAACGAGGTTAATAGTTATACTCCTGCATTTGTACAGAAGTAGTTTGGACAATAAGATTTTATCAGTTTCAAACACTGAAAAGGCTGCTAAAATTTCTTAGCACGCTAAGAGCTCGGATAGAAAATCTTAACTATTCGGCGGATTCATTGAATGTGCGATTCATTTTACCTGGATAGCGCGTTGGAGAAGACAACCGCTTACACTAGCTATCAAGAGTAAGAAAAAAATTAGCCTGCGAATACAGCCGCCTCTCATTCGCGTCCCGCAACGAAGAGCGAAACACGAACGCGAAAAAAAAGCTAGAAAAAAATGGACCCTAAGAGATATTTGCCGCGTTTATAAAAAAGTTGAACGTCCACGATTGGGCAAGCGTAGCGATGGCCCGTAATCCTATAAAAACCATGTTAAATTGTGACAATACAGACCAATACAAATGTGCTTCTAATTGCGAGATATCATCTTTACTCCCGGAAATTAGGCGGAGCGCCTCCTTGTTTGTCTGTTTTCTTGAGTAAGTTGAATTCCATTATTCAAATTGAAAAACAAATAGCTTTGCATAGTAATCGTTTGACCGCCTTCACAAACAAGTGGAAGATGTTTCTCTGTTAATCTCCTCTACACATTTTTCCCTATAAATTATCTCCATGTTTTATCCGTTTGAATTATCCACCAATCTAGTTTCTGTAAACCAAGTGTTGGTTTAGTTTTTTTTTCAAATGTGAAATTTATTTATAGATCCGTCTAGCCATTATGTAGTTTTTTTTTTGAAAAATTTAATCTAGTCGACTGTTTCCTTTACTAAGTAGTTGCTGTAGCGTCATTGTTATTTGTATACATGCATAGTTTTTCTGCTGTTTTTTTTTTTTTTTTTCCTTTTTGCACTGTAATTGTGGCATGAGGCATTGTTAGTATCACTGAAAGCATAGCAAAAAACAAAAGAAAAAGAAAAGAAAAAAAAAGAGAGAAATATATATGTAGATTTAAATAAGTAATAAGCAAATACAGTATTGTAAATTAGATAGTATTGTAAGTTTTGTAATGTTAATATGGTAGGTAACACCAGTATTTTATTAGGATATAAGGTATTGTCAGTATTGTTAACAATGTTTTCTTGTACTGTTAGTAACTGTAAGTAATGTAGTTAATGTTAGTATTGTAAGTAATGTTAGTTTTGTTTAAGTAATTTGTGGTATTGTAAGTATTGTTAGTATTGTAAGAAAATTTGTTGTTCTCAATAAAAAAATAAAAATAAAAAAATAAAAAAAGATGAGAAAAGAGTTTTTTGAAAATAGTATTTAGCTGAAGTACTTTTTAAATAAAGTAAACACCAATTCCTTGAGGACTGATCGAAAGACTTACGTATATATGTGACCTGCCAAATACTAAAAAAATGTAAATATCAGTTATTTAATGTCAATAGGTACATAGATTGTCCACTAGCTTGAGTTTTGTTACACATCATCCAGTCTTCTCTGTGATAGGATGCTCGTGAAACGAGTAACATTTAGTTTCCGGCATTAGTTTATTGTACTGTTTGTTCGTATTTTAGGCTAAATACCTTTAGTTATTAGACAATCAGTAATCATTGGTTAACACAACCTAAACCGCAGTCACGTGATTTAACCAATATATCATTGTAAATAAAATAGTGATCTATAATAAAGAAGATGTTTAAAGCATTTGGCCTGATTCACCGCGTGCTCTAAAGTAGTACTTCAAACCAACTATGCTAATACACAGCACGTGTAGCTACTAAACGGAAAGTTTGCTTTTTTGTCATGAGTAGATGTGTAAATGACGAAAAGCGGGAAAAAATCAGAAAATGTTTGCGCAATGATTGCAGAATGGAACGAAGAAACGTCTCAGAGAAAAACTTTTAGTCATATGAACCATTAACCCCAAGAAAATAACTTAAATCTTATAAAAAAACAAAAGCAAATTTTTTGAATAGATAGTTTTCATGAAAAGAGATCACCAACAGCTGGCATGTAAACAACAACCCTTCACAGAGGGTCCTGAAGTCCTTAAAGGGGGGGGGGAGGGTATAAATCCCATTTCCCAGCTCAAATTTTGCGCAAATCGCATTTTCTCAGCCTATTGTTTTGCCAAATTTTCCATGTCCCAGTGCCAGTCGCATTGTTTTTTGTTTGTGATTCCCATTTTAGCGACCAAATCCCAGTCCCATTAACCCAAGTCCCAATAACCCAAATCCCATTCTCCCAATGAAAATTTGCCCAGTTACTATTTTACCCCTTCAGGCGTCTTCACAATGTGTTCTGCGTTTAATGAAGATTCCAAAGTTCCATTTTTGTGATAGCAAGTTGTTTGAACGTAAGCATAAAAATGGTTTCGGTTTTTTTGCGAACGTAAAATTTCGCGGGCATAAATTGATATTGATAAATAACTGTTTATTATTCCTAAATTTAAAATCACAAATCAATCGCAATACAATCTGAAATACCGGTACTAGTGAAATGTGAATGTCTTCGAACGGCTGCTTGGACACGCTTTAGCACCTTCGTTAGGCGGATGGGGAAAGAAGCTGTTTTGTTACATACACCGTAACGTGAAATACAAGTTCTCACTTGCCTCAAGCACAAAATTTATTGTAAATTCTCACCATATATAACTTGCATATATTGTGATTACTCTAAGAGATTGCAACTTACATGAAAGGTTTATAATTTTTAAAAATAAAATTTGTGTATGTTTTATAGTCAAAAAGTGATCGCAATCCTTAGTTTGCATTGATAGTTTTGAGTATTTTTTCGATGCGGATTCAGCGGAAATTTCCAAATTTTACAATCTCGCGTTTCCTCGTACTTTACGCTTATTAATCGCGTCAAATCGCCTGTCCCACAGACTAGGCATGAATAGATTGTGCTAGTAAATTCAGGAAAAGTTGCTTCACAATATACTCAAAAGTTGCTCTAAAGTTGCTCAAATATCGAAAAGTTGCCACCAAAATTTAGAAAAGTTGCTCGCTCTAGAGTCGTTTTGTTTTAGAAAAATACTCACAACGTGTTTGTTTGTTTGTTGTCATTTAAACAGTTTCATTAAATATTCTTACAATCATTAAGAGAGGCCAAAAAGCCATTGTTACATGAGAAATATAAATACTTCGTTGTAACCAATATACGCTTTAAACTCAACTTAACTTCAATGATAGATAAAAACAAAAAAAATAATAAAAATAAAAAATAAAAAATAGATAAAAAAGATAAAAATCCTTCAAAATGAAACGACCTTTTATGGTTTGGATCGGTTTTATATCAATTTGTTGCTCAAAAGTTGCCAAGGAAGGCAAAAGTTGCCCTAAGTTGCTGGCACTACAAAAAGTTGCTCAAAACGCTAAAAGTTGCTCAAAAGTTGCCGAGCACAATCTATTTATGCCTACCACAGGCTACATCTCTTTCAGAATATGTTCGTTATTGCCTAGAATGCTACTCGGCTATTTCTGATTCATGAATGGTTTCCAGTGTAAACGATCTAAAGAAAATACAACCGATCGTTTTTCTGAACGTTTGTACCATCAATTGGTCAAGTGGAAAGCATGTTTTTGTAGTGGATTATTGTTAACGAAAACTCAAATTAAAACATGCACACATTATAGGCTGCGAACGCCAATGTAATTCAGCTTGATTTTTCATGCCGCCGAAACATAAAGTCACTGGGTACTGAGTAGTCACTACTCAGTTTTACGCGTACGGTCTCTTTTTTTTTCATGTTTGAAAAAAGTTGAAGTTGAAATGTGTTCATGTTCCAGTGATTGGCACCACTTTTCAAGACCTTGCTGTAAATTCAGAATCTGACGTTAATTTTGCAGAATAGTTACGTTTGTTGTGCAGTAATGGCGCCGATGTCGGTCTTTGAATTGTCTGTTGTAACATTTGAGAACGATTGGTACATTTCGTGGAAGCACTGACATCCATGGATTTCGATCTTGTTCTGTCACGGACTAGTAAGCCTAGGTGGCCTGTATCTTGAGGAGTGTTGTTATCTTGCGGCAATTTCCGATTACTGGTCTTCCCTTGATATCGCCCGCCACTTTCGTATGGATTATTGCAGTTGTTACTACCATGGTCGAGGGTTGCTGTAGTTGTAGACCATCTAAGGAGCCGCTGCATTTATCAAGCGTGGGAGCTGACATCGATCTTTTCAAAGGTATTTCATGAGACCTTCGATGACCACAACATGAAACCACAGCTGGATCGCAGGATGCTGCTCTTTTTAAGCTGGTGTATTTTTCTTCCGCTTTTTGCAGTTCTTGAGCAGCTTCCAGTCCCAGTGAACCGAACGGATCCTTTCGTCTGACTAATCGCGCGGCGGCACCCACTGCTGGCTGGATTGCTTTAGGTTTTCTGACTCCTAACAGCTCTAGCGCAGCATTTCTAAAGCGGCGGTCTCTGTAGAAGTAAATCAGTGGATTCGCTAGGGAGTTTAACTGAATCAGAGTGTCCAGTAATCTGATAGCCTTACTTGTAAGACGAACTTGGAAAACGCCTCCTGAGGCAACGGCAACAATCCCTGGAACGAACGAGAGAATCAGGGTAGCTGTTATCAAGCCACAGGTCTTGGCAACTTTGGATTCGAGTTTCACTTTAGCTACAGCAGAGACTTGGCTGATTTCGTTTATTTTACGTTTGCGTGCTCCAAGGTAGACCATAATGTAGAAATACCCAATGATTATTAAACAAATCGCTACCACAACACTCCCACCGAAATGCCAGGCTTTTTTAATTTTCTGGTCCACGCCAGCCACTCCCATGGCAAGAGGTGGAAACGTAGCAAAAGCCGCTAACAGCCAAGCGACTATTGCGAGTTTTCTGAGGCGGCCACTTGTAACGATAACCTTGTAGTCAATCCACTTTCGTATCGCCACGTACCTTTCCCATGCAATAAATGTCAAATGATATAGAGAAGACGACACAAAAATGAACATAGAGAATACAGTCGCAAAGTGTAATATACAGAAATAAGGAAAAGATGCCTGGCGGATAATCAATATATCAGCAGCGACAGTTAGCGGCATTGATATTGCGCCCACTAGAAGATATGCAATTGCCATGCTTGGTAACAGAATATTTGATGTTTTCTTAAGCTCTCTCATTTGCTTCACGGCTAAGATTACCAGCGCGTTCAAAAAAATGGTAACGAGAGAAACAATGGATGTGATGGGAAATAGAATCCACGGAATTGTTGTTTCGTTAAAATCCCATGTAAGGTTTGAGGTTTGAGGGCAATAAATCACTGACGGACCTGATTTTGGTGGAAGCAGTGGGGCTTGTTTCTGTGCCATTTAAAGCCATGTTGATTTGAAATTCTGAGCGCGGGAGACGTTTGATCAGCAGCAAAGAATTTTCAGTCTCTGATCGGGCAACACGCTTTAAGTTTACTTTCGTGCGAAGTGTTTTTACACCAACGTTCATTTTAAGTGCAGCTTTTTCGCTTTATTTTAAGAAGGGAAGTAGTTCATTTCCTGGTTAAAGCGTTTCAGGATCACGGCTAGAGAGTTCTCAAAAGGGAATCACAAAATACAGGACAACCAAATTTTCAAGAGAGAGAGATACTCGACTAATGGGTTGATTGTACGCATCGTAAGGAGATTTTGCATCACAACCACATGCAATCAAGAAACTGGGCGAAACCAATTAGCCGAGGTAATTGCGCTCATAAGTGCGTGCGTTTTTAGGATATAATGTCTTTCGTCACAACAGCTAAGTTATAAAGCGAAATTCAGCAAGCCGAAATGGAAAGTTTTCAGGAGGAAAAATTGCACGCCATCTGAAATGTTAAGTTGGCTCCGAAACTCGTAGATACTAGAGAGACTAACATTCACTTGTAACGCGTAAGTGCACTTTTGAAATACAGATATGGCATAGGATGATACTAATTGCTTGCCAAAAAAGCAAAAAAAGTTTCGTGCGTTATCGTAAAAACGCCTTTTAACACTAGGAAACATCGGTTAAAGTGCTACAAAGTAATACTTCCCACCAAAGTGCATCTATTGCAATTCAGGCTATGGATACTGACTTCAGTTACGCAGCCGGTTTTATATCTATTGCGTTTGAATTAACCCCGTAAAACAAAAATACATTTTTCTAACTTTACTAGATGCCCCATAAACAGCAATGAAAATATTAAAAATCTCAGTTCTTAAACAAATGTTATAATAACATCATAATGCAATTTGCAGTGATATACGATTTTAAATTATATATTGTTTTAATCACTCATTTTCTACACCTATCAATATTGTGTGTTTATTTCCACGCGAATTCCCTTTTATGCGGAAAAATGAAGATATTTTGCGCAGTGATTGCAGAATGGAACCAAGAAAACGTCTCAAAGTAACCCAGAAACCCGAAAAAATAACTTAAATCTTGTAAAACACACATGCAAATTTATGAATACCTTATTATAGGAATATAACGAGGCATTTTAACAACGCGAACCAAATTTACGCGTAATAAAATTAACGCGATTTTAGGAAAAGTTCTGGTCAAATGCTTATAGTAAAATAGTTAATATACATAAAATTAACGCGAATTTCAAAAATTCGCGTTAATAACATGTATCGTTAATTTCCTATAATAAGGTAGGTAGTTTTCATGAAAAGAGATCACCAACAGCTGGCCTGCAAAAAAGAACCCTTCACAAAGTGGTCTGCGTTGAATAAAGATCCTAAAAAAAACATTTTTTGCGATAGTAAATTGTTTTTACGTAAGCATAAAAATGTTTTCGTTTCTCTGCGAACGTAAAATTTCGCGGGCATCCATTGAGTTTGTTTTACCGTAAGATGCGATTTAAATTTATCTTGCACCTATGCATATGGGTCTTAGTCGCCCTATGTATCAGAATGGAAACATTATTGCTAAGTCCAGTATTGAAAAAATAAATAACTGGAGCTCCGCTTTTAGGCTTGCCTTTATCTATATATCATTGCTGGCAGCACTTAACAAGCTTGAATAAAGTTGCTATCACTATCATGATAATTGTATCTATAAAAATTCTCGAATCTGATTGGTCTGCGCCTTATATGTCATATAACAAGCGTGACTGCTAGGCAGTGCTAATGTCCAATGTAGACAGACTGCACTTGAACAGGTTTGTTTTCGCGCTCCCTCGCTGGTAGGCATGAATGGATTGTGCTAGTAAATTCAGGAAAAGTTGCTGCACAATATACCCAAAAGTTGCTCTAAAGTTGCTCAAATATCAAAAGGTTGCTACCAAAATTTAGAAAGGTTGCTTGCTCTAGAGTCGTGTTTTAGACAAATACTAAAACATGTTTGTTTGTTTGTTTGCCATTTAAACATTTTCATTAAATATTCTTGCAATCATTAAAATAGGCCAAAAAGCCATTGTTATATGAGAAATATAAATACTTTGTTGTAATCAATATACTCTTTAAACTCAACATAACTTCAATTATAGATAAAAAAAAAAATAAAAATAATAAATAATAAATAATAAAAGCTAAAAAAGCTAAAAGTCTTTCAAAATGAAACGACCTTTTATGGCTTGGATCGGTTTTATATCAATTTGTTGCTCAAAAGTTGCCAAGGAAGGCAAAAGTTGCCCTATGTTGCTGGTACTACAAAAAGTTGCTCAAAACGCTAAAAGTTGCTCAAAAGTTGCCGAGCACAATCTATTTATGCCTAC
>NW_027558833.1:0-14937 GCF_052425735.1 Oculina patagonica | reverse complement strand
TTCGGTCCGTAAGAAGGGCACCGTATCGCTAATGGTGGATTTCCACCGACGCGTAAATTCTTACGTGCGTGAAAAAAATTAGAGACAATGTATGAGCGGCCTGCGTAAACGTGTACGCAAGCCGTTCATACATTGTCTCTAATTTTTTTACGCACGTAAAAAATTACGCGTCAGTGGAAATCCACCATAAGACTAATCACTTGCCGCTCTAAAGTCGCCGGCGTAATTAATGCGACAGTTTTGCCGCACAAAACTAAATTGCTAAACCACGCTAATTCAAACGCCGCTCATAAGCTGTACTTAGAGTTCATCATGTTTCATTAAAGTTCATTTCATTTCATTTCATTCTTCGGTTCATGAATGGAGCGGCGTTTGAGCTGGCCCCATGGAAAAGAGGCATTATTGATTCAGGGCAAATTAACTTTTAGTGCCTTTTGCTTTGCGGTTATTTTATTAAGAAATAAAAGTTCGATCGCTTAATTATAAACTTAATCGAAAATATTTCTGACCCCCAGAAGAAATACGTAACTGACTTCCCTTCTCCAACCATCTCCAAGTAAAGATCATCTCTGAAGAGAACAGACATGGTGATTGAAAGGAAAAGTGATCGAAAAATGATTAAGCAAGTAATGAGATTTAGGGGGTATAATCAAAAACATTTTAGCCGGCTTTGTTTCACTTACATACAGTTATTAATTTCGATATGCGGTCATTTTGTAATCAAAGTGAATATTATATAAAATATCAAAATAGCGATAAATTAAATTGAGTCGCTTCGTAGATTCAAAACATACCATTTTCCGGTTTGGTGATATCGTATTTTACATCATTTTATGCACAAAGAATATTCTGACTAAAACTCTGAGAGTGTTTGTTAACGGTAGTGAACAAACTACACAACCTCAGTTTTTGGTAAAATTGTTACGCAAGTAAATTTTACTTATTACATTGCTTTACGGTTTAAAAAAGTAAAATTTTTAGCTAGTCTAACTCATTTTAATCTTTCCTTGCTCGTCTATGAATAATTGTTAATTATTCTGACATTTTCAAACCTTGCCAAAATATTATTTTTGAGGTTTTTTTTCGAATACTACAAAATGTCTTAAAGTTGTGATAGAGTTTTTCGAGAAATGGAAAGTGTTTTTAACCCAAAATGGTACAAAACATTGACAATAATTGAGGATAAAGTTAGACGCAAAACTATAGGCACAACCTGACCTTAGACCGCGGAAGAGAATATCTTCAATCTTTCAACGACTGACCTCAACGGACTTTATCGTTCCTTTGAATTCATCGACCAGTTGAGTTCCAACTCCATAAAGTTCAAACAAGTACTAATTTTTTTGATTATTTTTCGACTTTTTCAGAGCATTCTTTTTTGGCAACTCCTTTCTCGCCAAGAAATCTGCAAGAAATTTCGCGGAGTATATTATCTAATTATATTATTTAGTCTTAATTCTAAGCACGGTCTTGCTGTGTAATTACTCGAAGTAACCGAATTGTAAATAATTTACCAGAACCACTTCGCTAAACAATTATATAATCACAAAATAAAATTTCTTCTTATGAGAGTACACTGGCAGATCAAAATAGTTAATTGATTATTTTTTATTATTATTTTCATCCCTGGTAAGAGAAGTTAATGATATGATATTTCCTGAACATTTTTACCAATTGAATTTGTTATTGAGGCGTGCTCTACTTACTTATCCTCATCGAGCCCATGAGAACACTTGAGGCCGGGAGGCATGCTCTAATCGAATTTAAATCTGTTTAGCTTAGTGACCAGGCGCTTCCTTCCAGCGCAGAATTTTTATGACACTCGGAATTCAAAGCAGCGGGAACGTGTTCTCTCGCGCGACCGCCGACATGCAACGCACTCCCAGGCCTTGACGTATTCTAAACTTCTAAGGACGAGGTGGGAACCCGTTCGAGTTCTCGCTCGTTTCGCGCGCTGATCACAGTTGAAGCAAACTCTTGCCCTACACTCTACCATTCTCGCTTGTTGACTTTAAAAATTTAATACCGGTTCTTTCTGTTCACAGAGGTGGGTAATCCTGCAAGCGAACCGAGAATATCATCTGCGCCTTTCAATTTAAACGTTTCAATCACTTTCCGGTTTCTACCTGGAGGTAACTTTCTCTGAACATTCCCCAAGCACTTCGCAGAAAGCCTGATGGGCGCCTAGAACTAGGGCTTTCCACAAGTTGCTCGAGATTTCCCGAAAAGTTGCCCGTAATTTCTCAAAAAGTTGCTCAAAATTTGCTGCAAAAATCCAAAAAAGTTGCTTCTGATAATAAAAGTTGCTCGAAAGTTGCTCCAAAATATCCAAAACGCTGCTTCTAATCAAGAGAATTTCTCTAAATATATGCTAATTTCCCTTTGAGGGTTAGATTTCTAACCAGTTTTCTGCAATTTTACAGCAAAAAAAGGATCTAAATAACATATTTAAGGGAAATTTTATTAAATAAGAAAGTTTTCTTTAATTGAGAAAAATCGTGAAGATATCGATGACGTCATGTTTCCTGACGAGTTTTGTAATGTTTTAATGCAGAATGAGCCGAAAGTTGAAACGTCTTCAGATGTTCCTCGAAAATCTTCGGCAAACTTCGTAAATCTTCGTAAATGTTCGTATGACCTTTGAACAACACTCGGATAATCTTCGGAAATCTTCGGTCTGGAAATTGCTCAAAATGCAACAAGTTGCTCGAGAGGAAAAAAGTTGCTCGAAGGGGAAAAAGTTGCTCGAAATATGAAAAGTTGCTAAAAAGTTGCCGAGCAACTTGTGGAAAGCCCTACCTAGAACTCGTGCGCATTCAATACCCCGTTCCCAGGGTCCTCTCTTCTTTCTCCCTCGAGGGAGAGAGGGAAGACCCTGGTTGCGCTCTCTCCCTCCGGAGAGGCTCCTTTACTGGGGGAAGTCGAAAAACACGGGGGAGGAAGGCGAATTCTCTCCAGTCTCCGCGCGCTTACTTTTCACCTCTCCTCATTTTCCCGTACGGAACACGAAAGAGGCTCTGCGAAGGAGAGAGCTGGTTGCGAGGATTTTACGCGGATTAGGAAATCGGAGACGGAATTTCTTATAGGGTCCTCAAATAACAAGTTTGTAAACACAGCTAAACTAATGTAAAAGCGTGGAACAAAAACAGGAAGTTTTAAGGTATCTCAATTCTTGAATAAAAAGAAGAAATCGGAAACGATAAATTACAACTTTTCGAAACACGGAAAATGTTATAGTGGTTACGCCACGGGGGAATTTTTCCGGTTTTGTTAGTGGTTCTTTTTCGAGTCTTACTTCTCCTGGCTGATTCCAATATTTATTTTCTGTTAGTTCTGAGAATTTTGTGGTAGTTACAGACATCTTTTTCATTTTCATTTTCCAAATAACCAAAAAAAGAGTTCGTAAAAACAAGTAAAATACAGCAAGAATTACTTGCGATCACTGAACTGTTTCCAGAGTTCCAATGCGGAAAACGGAGGCAAAATTGATCACAAAATGCTTAACTAATTTTTTAAACTAATAATCGGTTGTTGCTTTTGCCTATTCTGCTTATTTTGCTAACGCATCATATTGCTCACAGTTGCAAAACGCCAGGGAAAAATAGAAACAGCTAATTTTATGCAGTCATCTAGCTGCTATGTTGTGAACCTACTGATCTATTGTTCTCAAAGGCGGAGTAAAATTTATTACATTGTTATCAAGAAAACTTTTGAACAACAAACTGCGCTTTTAATTAAAGAGCAGGTTGAGTAAAAAAAAATAAATGAAAAGGAAAAGGAAAAAATGCGAATACAGAACGGAGCCACTTAAACTTGGTAAACCCTGCAGGATTTAACAGATTCTCATTTACATGACTTCGCAAACACAAATCTCAACATTTTAATTGATCGTAAGTGTGAAAACCGTTTTATTTCATTGGTCACGTGCGAAGAAATATTCTTTTACTCGGCTCCTTGAATTAACTTCACACGTTTCCGAAATAAACAAAAATGAGGCTAAAATATTCATTAAACACCTTCAAAATAATTATGAGCGACAAAAGCCGGTCGTTGATCAGTTGACTCACCTGACTCTCACAAAAGGCAACTGTGAAGGATTTCAAAATTCCGGTTTCGATCTATAATGTTCAGATTCGGCGTTGATAGCTTTGCCAGAGGTGTAAAGAACGAGATTGTTAAGTTTGATTCCACATCTGCTGGGAATAGAAACAATATACGTAGTGAAAAAGATTATTATCCTTAAAAATACAAATATATTTACATAAATGACCATTGAAAAGTTTAATTAATCCGTTGAAAAGTACAGATTTCTCTCTTCAAAACCTGAATGGCTAAGCAAGATGTCGCTGCGGCAAAACTTTGGAGAGACATCGGTAGAAATCACATGACAGTATCGGCAATAACAGGATATTTTCAAACTAAAATATATTTTGCAAAAGCTCATTCAATTCCGTCACATAAAACAACCTAATAATTTGACTTACCAATTCTTACAAGGGAATAAACCATTTTGTTTACATATCTACAACAACAACTTCCACACCATCTTGTAAGCATTTAAACTTTACATGGCGAATCTGAGTGGTATTTGCCACAGAGGATATCAGCTGGATTTTCAAACTTCCCGTTACTTCGAGATTTATACTGATCGGTCAACGGCTTCAAAACATGTTGACATTAATAAGCTAATTTGAATTGCAAAATCTATAACGTTTTTCCGTAACCTGGCGAATTTGAACAAAGCGCAATTCGTAAACACCAATGAGATTTCGCCCGCCACGCGTGTCGTAACTTGTAGGTCTTTTCAGAATGCGGAAAAAATTATAAAGAACTAGAAAATTCGTCGATGGTAAGCAGATCGCTCTAAGAGGAATAAAATCACGTAAGTGGAACTGCATAGATCGAAAGGAACTGGCTTGTGCAGTTGGTAAACACAATTAACTACCGATATGAGTCTTTCTATAAAATACTGTGCAGTGTACCGCGACATTAATATCAACCATGTTTGTAATTCCAATCTATTTTTATTCCAGCCTCATCATATTTTTACCATTTAAACGTTCTGTTGAACTATGATGCACGTTAGAGTTTTTTAAACGTATCTTTTAAATTAAAATTTATTAAATACACTATAAACGAAGTGAAGTACATCGTAAAGAACTGAATAGCATCAAGATTTGGCAAAACTGCATTTTTAGCCTAGATTAATCTTTCAGGCCTGCGGGCAAGATTTTAAAATAAACTGTCGAAACGATTAAATTTGAAAATTACAACATGGTGAACAAAAGTAACCAAGTGACCAAAAAACAAATTAATCTTCTAGAGAGTGATATTTAGATATTCATATATTTTGCAAGCGGTTAAATATTCTACTTGGAAAATAGTATCACAATATAACCGGCGATATATGAGGTATCGCTTGGCAAAGAAAAGTTTTAAAGTTGCAGAAAAAGAAAAAGATATACAATAAAGCGAGTAAAGAATGTCTTAAACGGTGACTGTAAAAAAATTGATGAGATATTAGTTTGCGAATGCGATGTGAGCGATGACAATTTTTGCGCGCTGCTTAAAAATGTTGTGCATAAGCTGAAGATCCTAAATGAGGCCATGTCGGGGCCAGGAATCACGCGATGACATGTTTACTTCAGCAGAACCACGTGCTCTTGACTTTGATCGCTGCGTGCTTGTCTTACATAAAGTACTGTTCTGCTCAAATAAAATACCGCTGATAGCTTGGCCTGGTTCCAAGCACTCAGATTGAAGGGTCGGGTGGCATACCCTTCGAGAGAACAATAGAACAAACAACAGGAACAATGCCCTTAGCTCCAAAAAAAATAATAAATGCTACACTAGAGGAGCCAGTCGAATTGCAAGCTTACGAGGGCTTCTGCACGTCTCAAATTATAAAGTATTAAAGAAAGGGGAGGAACTAAAACTAAAACTTTAGCTTAGAACCAAGTGAATTACATCATCCTATCCTGATTGGAAAACTAAATAAACACCACAAGCATTTTGTTTCTCACAAGCAGACAATTACAAGTGACGAGATGTAAAAAGTGGCACGCAACGCATGCAAAGGCGATGATTGTCAGAGCGGTTCAGAGCACGTTAAATTTTCAAAATATTAAGGTGGCTCTGAACCGCTCTGACCGAATTTCCTTAATCTTTGCCAAATTTTGGCAAAGTTTAAGGAAATACATGCTGTACTTAACTCAACAATAAGAAATGGGGAGTCACCCAGCTCATGTTCGAGTTATTAGCACTGAAAGCTAAAATTAATAAGGGAGTTTTAAAAAGGTTTTATGGTAAACACTTATGCCAAGAAAATGATCACAACTTATCGACCAATGATACGGCAATTGTTTCATACCATTTCTGTAATAGTAGATGATAAAGTGTTTGAGAACTGACTTATCAAAGAATAAGGTCTATAAATTATTGAATGTGTACAGTGCAGCTAAAATTCCCAGAACTTACAATAAAACAAATTATAGTAATCAGCAAGAAGCAATGTTAAATATAAATCACTTTAGTTCACACCTTTGACTTTATAGAGAACATTAACAACCCTCACCCCCCCCCCCCCCCTCCCTCTATTTAAGGGAGAGTTGCACGGGTGCGCGCGAGGAGCTTTCTATTTCATTCTGCGTTCTCTCCCCCAACACCCCTAACTCAGGCCTGACTGTAGCTCATGCACCGTTGTTCCAGAAGCACGCCGTCTGACCGCAATTAAAAAAGAAACGTGACCGTAAACTTCATGGCCACGCGAAACTTGATCCCGTACAAACATATATAACTAACTCTGCTAAATATGAACTCCGAATTTTAAAGTAAAATCTAATCGCGCGCGATCAGAGCTTAATAAAGAGAAACTGATATGCTACTTGCCATCTACAGACTACATGTATCTTCGACTGGCATTTAGCCTAATCCTGTGGTTATTTTATGATTGCATTTGCGATAACAGCAGATCGAGAGAGTGTTCATCGCATCTTCGACGTTTTCTTTCTAAACAACCTTAGAACGCGAACATTCGAAACATGACATGGTGAAAATAATTTACTATACCTTGCGCGCGATTTTAGGCTAGAACAGTTCAGTCTTTCACTATTTAACAAACATACTGAGGAACCAAATCAAAGTACGTTCAATAAAGGTTGTGATTTTATAGTAAACATAATTTTCTAGAACGCCGAGTGGTTAGAAATGTATCGTTGATCACCTTTTACAACATCAACTACTGAAAAAACTCTGATGTTTAAAGTTATGTAGTAAAGGATAACGATTCGTTAACTACGTAATACTTCAATTGATGTGTTATATACAAGGAAAACTACGTTGTATTTGTTTCAACGTGTGAAGGAATTAAGGTCAATTGAGAAAGATACAAACCTCTCTATGAAAGCAGTTCCGCTCTTGCTTCGGCGGATTCATACCACATGAATTTCACCAGTATCTGTCTTCAGTTAGCGAAAATGTCGTCGATTCTTGATAACTTGAAATCTTCCCACTGCTTTCCTTGAAATTATTACAAGACAGACGGCACAGAATTCAAACACTGCTTCCAGATTGTCGATCGAAGTGCTGTAAAATGAAATGTGAGAATAGCGCGTCTAGGATTACAGCGGGAAGCTGTGACGCGGATCATGTAAGGCCAAATAAAAACAAAACATTGGCAACTCGTGTATTTTTTTCTTCCTCTTCCTCGATCTCAAGATCTAGAAATAAATCATCGTGAAAATAAACTAGTACCCAGGAATTCTGTAAAAACCTTTTGAAATCAGTGATATTTGTTCTTTTATTTGATTGTTTTATTGTTGTTGTTGTTTCTTAGTCTCGTGCAGTGGGAGATTTGGCCTGACTGGCATTTAAAACGGATTACATAAACGTTTCATCCGCACACACAATCTAGACTTTTTCTAAAATCCGCTTTTAGATTCAGTAGTCATTATCTGTGGTTAAAATTACTTTTCTGGAATCATTTTATTTCCGAACAAACACAAAGATGAGTTTGACGGGAAAAAAAGGTAACAAAGTGACAGAAAACTTGTCATCAACTTGTTTTGCGAGTATCAACTCCCACACTAGCCGCCAATAAGAAGCCGGTGTCACGTCAAGCCATATTCATCTTTAGAAAATTTCTCTCCCTTTAGCCATTCCAACGGAATAAACGTTTAACCACCCAACGGGTACGGTATGTTCGGCCGTTAAAGTAAGAAACTGTTGAAACGAGATATTGGAAAAATCCTTTTAGCATTCCTAGAATCTTCCTACAGCGCGCGAGCGAGGATAGAGAGCCGAAGGCTGAGTTTGGCGTGGCAAAAAAAATCAGCAATGTACTTATGATAAGTTGAAGTGCATTCTTATCCCTCGCCTGGAATGACAAGAATTTTTCTCTGCTCCAGTCCCTTAGCCGCGTCGCAGACTGTCTAACCACCGGTATACTTCTATAACAAGGATTTTGTGACGTGTCCGGCTGCAACGCAGGCTACACTCCCTCGGCTTATTTCCTTTTTCTCGCCCCAATTCTTCGCGATCGTTTTGAATTGCTGGTCTACCATATCTACGTTAAGATTTACATCAAACCAACGCAAAGAAACCACGTTATACATGTACAAAGTAGAAGTAAATTGTTGTTGAAGGAAGAAGGGAGCCATAATAATTTGTTGGTGTTTTTCCAGTCCACCAGGACAAAACTTACAAAAAACCGGCCTGACTTTTTCAAGTTAAGATTTTATTTCCTGATGGCATTACAATAATATGACTTGTTTATCGCCTCAGTACACTTGCGTGGTGATTTTTAACAAAATTGGACCACTATTTGTAGTTTCCATATGACTTTGGGCTCTTGAGATTTTGAAGTGAAACTGATGACAGTGTCCCTTTAATTGGCAGAGAGTTTCCCTTGTAAATATTTAAAGCTATCTTGATAATACGGATACTTGGAGTCAAGGAACAATGATAAAATCTTTCAAACAAAACTATGAAATACGAGAGACAAACTCCTTTCCAAGGCTTGCTCCTTTCAAACGTTTAATTCATTAAAATGTAATTTAAAAACTAGCTTGAGTAGCGTTATAATTTTACCCCTTATACACCATTAAAAAAAAAAACAAATTAGAAAATATAACAGCACTGACTCGATACTGATTAGCATTTGAAGCAAATTCCAAGCAACAATTTTAAAAAATAAACTGAAAAAACATCTTTCTAAGTTAAAAGCCCTTTCCCTGGTTATGAACCGACACATATCGAGCCTGTGATCTCAATGGTATTCACAACGCATTCTATAGCTTAAGCCATGTTGCTGTATAACGATAAAAAAGTAGCAATGCTTTTAAATATTGCCACTTTTGGCATTATTTTCTGGCATGAAGACGAGAATTACAAATTATAATTTCAAGGGGCCACACACCAAACATTAATTTTTAATTTACCCTCCGGCGATGTTTTAAAAAATTTTAAACAGTAGATAACGTTGTTTTCCTGAAGCATTTTTCACTCCGGGAGATAAACTTGATACTTCGTAAATTGGGAAAGAAGGAGTTAACTACTTCTTCACATTCTTGCATTGCTTCTTGCTTGCGGAAAACAACGTCAACTACAATTTTAAATTATTTTAAATAACTGGATCAGCTAAAATGATTTAGGATTCCCTTGCAATTCTCTGAACTCCAAAATTATCTTTACGCTAAGTGCTTTTTTGTAAAAAAAAAAAAAAAGCTGGTTAAAACTAGGAATCATATCTTGTCTGAAAGGAAGAATTTTGATATCAATGAACATCGAACGACCCAAACAATATCTCGTTGCATTTTAAGTATTATACAAAATTTTGCTCAACAAACAACACATTGTTTGTCCTCTTAATGTTCATGAGGAAAACCCATTTAAAGCACTACAGTTGTCAATCAAGCAGCTTATGCCAGCGTGCTATTGGTTTGTTGTTAATTCTCATCTCGTTCCAGTGATCAAACTGGCTTCCGGTGGAAGCTGGGCCGAGAAAGATTTTTCCCAGTAGCTCTTCCTCAGTCCTCTCTGACATCTGGTTCTTCACGGCCAACATAAAACTTGTTTGGTGTAAGATCCCGATTGGGATGTGAAATGTTAGAGTTTCGTTGAACACCGGATTTCTGTTTGGTTCCTTTATAACTGTTTTCTTTTGCTTGAGTATTTTTCCATCGTGGATGAGGGAGACTTCCACATAGGAGGCTACATAACAGGACACAAACGAATAAACATATTTTTTATTCTATCTTAATCAGCCGGTCGTTTCGTTATTATTGCTCCTCCCCCCCCCCCCCCCCCCCATGTAAAACTTCAGTACAGGCAGGGTTAGGGTACTTGAGGGGTAGAAGTTTCACCAAAAAAAATATTGTTATCATTACAGTATATAAGTAACTATATCGAAAAAGTCATCCAGATGCGACGAGGTCAGTGCACATGAAGTAAGTAAGGCCCGGTTCAGACGCCGTACTTTTCATGAGCCGAACTCAATTCGAATTTGGACCGACCCAAATTGCCAAAAGTACGCCTCTTGATTCAGACGCCGTACTTTTTGGCCGTTCCGAGGCCGTTCCTAATACAGTTCCAATAATTGAAGTAAACTGCTGGCAAAATACATTATAATAATTTATGAATTAGGATCGGCACATGAAAAGTACGGCGTCTGAATCAAAGCCGTTCCAAAGGCGTTTCACAGGCGAAATTCTCGGCCAAGCCAGGCGGAAAGAACGGGTGAGCCGTTCCAAATTGAAATAGCCGTTCTAATTTGATTCAGACGCCGATCTTTTCATGTACTTAATTAATTCAAGGAATTAGGTTCGGCTCATGAAAAGATCGGCGTCTGAACCGGGCCTAAGTCCCTGTCTAAGGACACTAATTGTGTCTGAAAAATGCACCAGATTGCGCATATTCATTTCAAAACATTTTCGGGGCATGCCCAAACACCTCCTCCCCCCTAGGAAGTTCGTGGCCCATTCGGCCCACTCCCCTTAGATAGAACAGGAGAGGAGATAAGTAGAAAGATCAGTTGAAAATAATCTGAATAATCGTCAACAAAACAATCATATCACTATTCGTATACGGCTGATGGGTAAAAAATTGGCCAAACGCAGTAGCAAGTAGATTGAAGTTTTCAATCTTGCGATGACTTGTGTTTAAGTCAGGGCTAAAAAAAAAAAGGTCAGCTTCGAGCCAAAGTGGCGCATACTGCCGGAGCTTATCCCGGTTTCCTTAGCATTAAGCAGCTAGGAGTATTTCTACTCCCCCCTGGATGGGATGCTAGTCTATCGCAGGGAACCCCCCAGCATTATTTCGCCGGTACCCATTTATACACCTGGGTGGAGAGAGGCACTATGAGAGTAAAGTGTCTTGCCCAAGAACACAACACAGTGACCCCGGCCAGGGCTCGAACCCGGAACGCTCGCTCCGGAGTCCGGCGCGCTAACCATTAGGCCACCGCGCCTCCCAGGGCTAACCCCAGCATTAAATTCAACGGTACCCATTGATACACCTGGGTGAAGAGAGGCAATGTGAGAGTGAAGTTTCCAGACCAAGAACACAAAACGATGACCCCGGCGAGGGCCAGAACCCGTTCGATCTGGAGTCAGCACTAACTTTTTGGCCATCGCGCCTCCCCTAATGTATTGAAGTGATATTAAAGGGGAAATTATATAATGATCAGTTATCTAAAGAAAAGTTACTTGCCTGGATCTTCTTGGTTTTCATTTGCAGGAAGGTTTCTTGCTCTAATTATAACTATTGTTAATCTCTCAGTAAGCCTGAGATATCCCAGGGAAATCATTAACTCCCCAAGAACACCCGACGCCTGGAAAATAAAATAGAATTACATCAGGTAACCGTCCATAACCCTAATGGCTTCAACGGTAATCAAGATTTAATCCCAGGGATATCTCCAAGCCGGAACAGAATGAGAAAAAGTGACAGAAGTGATATTTTGGATATTCGTTCTATTCAAATACCAGGGCTGATTCTTGAAGAACAATATAAGAGTATAGCCCTTTTCGGATGCCATGCCGTCTATGTTTTAAGAGCCAGTTGCCTAGCCCTGCGTTGTTCCTCGCAGAGGCAGTGGGCCACTCTAGAAAACGATGTTTTTTGCATCGCGCCATACAAACAAATAGGTGAAGAAACCCAGATTGGCTTGTGTAAAATTCTTCTTTTTTTTTTTCATCAGACAACGTGCGTAAACACGCGCGCATTTTTTGTTTTTGTTTTTATTCAAAAGTGTTTAACCAACGTGATTTTGGATGAAGATTCCAGATCGTAAGCCGGGTCTTAACTTTGAGCCAGTGACAAAAACCAAAGAGGACACGTAACTGGTTAAATTTCGAATTTAATCTAAGGTCCAAGCTCCAAGCACCCGGCTGTTAGTGAACTTACCTTTTGAACGGCTTGAATACTACGAAACAGCAATATCTCTCTTGAAAGGCTGAGCCCGCGGGCCTCTAGATCAGCGAGATGCACTGTGTGATCACCAAGCGGCTCGTGCTGCGAGAAGCGATCAAAACAACAAAGCGTCATCTTCAAACTTTGTGCCTGGAGCTTCTCGTATGCCACGCGAAATTCAAACTTTTCCTTGAACTCAAGATTCTTGCACTTTTTGACCGCTTTGGTCTGGAAAGAGCGGTGATTCTGCGGCAAGATTTTGAGCGTGACGTAATAGTTGTCGTCATCAGTTCGCGTGGAAGGAACTTCTTGCAACTGGACCTTGTGGATGACGACCATCAGGGTAGCCCTGGGAACAAATATAGTCGAAAATATAAATTAATTTATAACTGTGGGTATGTATAACATAGTTTAAGATTTTAGGCTGTTTTTTAACTCGTATATCGTCAAGCGAAAGCAAAACTCACGACTAGGAAACTGTTCTCCTTTCCATTTTTGACACTCAACGATATGTGACTTTGAGAACTTTGGACGCCTTGCAGACCAAAGTTTTAATAATAATAATAATAATAATAAATAATATTTTAAGAGGAGGCCTCCAATCACCTAGGGGGTGGTTTTCAGGAGGGTCCTCTGAGAAAATAAATGTTAAACATTAAAATACATTAAAATCTAAAATACAATAAAAAGACAAAACCCATGTTGTATACTAACTAAGATTAAAAACTAGGACAAGAATTAAAATACTACTAACTAAGGTTAAAAATGGGAAATAAAAAAGTATTAAAATCTAAAAGGAAGAACAAATGTCACAGATCTAAAATATTAAAATACATTAAAATCTAAATCTGAAGTTTTGCTACTTCCAAGAAATAAAATTGTCTTTAAAATACTTTCGCTTTCTTTCCTGCAGTTACAAGTCAAGTTTGGGTTGGAAATAGCCCAAGCTTCAAAGCGATAATAGGAGCTCAAAATAGTGACTCCTCTTAGAGAGTACCAACGACACTGGGGAACAACATGCAGGCCTTTGCGCTCAAGACCCTGTTACCTCATGGAGTCGTACTGTAGCGACACTTTGATCTTCCCAGCGGTTTTCTCGGGTGGAACATTCATTAATCCTGTCTCCACTAACTTCTCCTCGCTCTGCAAAGAATCTTCACACTTATGCATCTACATTACTCAAACTCAACATTTATGTTGATTTATGTTATATTATAAACTAGGAAACATTGTTGCGGAAACGTTGTTTCGGATGCACATGTTTCCTAGTTTAGCCGCGCAGGAACATATGTTGCGGAATAACAAATTTTGCTTCACGGAAACAAAAAATGTTTCTGCCTCAGGTCAAAAACAATTTTGTTTCCCGGACACAAATTTTGTTTCCGAAACATATGTTGCCCAGTTCAGCCACCATGGAAGCAATGTTGACTAGCGTGTGCGCATGCGTGACACTTTGTTCTCGGATCATTGTTTTCTAGTTTCCTTGCTTCTCGCTAATTTAGCCACCTAGGAAACATGACAAGAAACAATGTTTCCTAGTTTAGCCAGGCCTTAAGAAGACAAAGTGCGCGTTATGCTCATAGAGATTAATTGCCTAAAAGATATTAACAACTCCAATAGCTTTGAGCTGACAAAGGCATTTCCATCTAGCAAACCGTTGTTAGTGTGTATAAATGAATCAAGAATGGTACATGAAGACAATATTACATCCTTAAATACTCGTAAGGAGTTTTCGAGAGCGCGAAAGCTAAGCACTAACTGCAAGTCATTGTTTCTGCAACGTCCTACTATAAAATTGTTACTCCACTTTTTGGGTAGTTTTTGTTCTGTTTGTTTTCCACACTATAGTTTGTACTCCTTTATAACGGCAATGGGCCCATTGCATCTTACGGTCACATGGTACAAAATAATACCTTATTACATGAAATTTTCGCGACACGTTATTGCAATAATTTCGCAATTTTGAGATTCGTATATTTAGTGACACTTAAATTTCGCGATTTTGCAAAAATTTTGTATTTTGAATCACTTTAAATTCGCGTTTTTGAGTAAGACACAATTGACATTTCCTTGACAATGTTATTTAACATGCCCTTGAATTAAATAAAACGACTTCATCAAAGGAACAATAACGTCAAAATTAACAAAAACGCAAGGACTGGACTAATTCTCGGCAATAGCACAACAGAGCACTTCTTACAATGTCTACAAGTAGGCCATGTTTGTACGTGCATGAGTTATTGTTCTTGAGTCAATCGACGACAACATCCATTTACACTGAAAATCCTTCCTTCAGTGGTACTAAACTTATTTTTTTATTGTTGATATAATGTGAGTCACTTAATTTTCGCGGCATGTTATGTTCGCGACACTTATTTTTCGCGTCACTTTAATTTCGCGATTTTTTTGGAATCGCGAAATTCGCGAAATTAAGGTGTCGCGAAAATTTCATGTAATAAGGTACCTGGACTTTTCTTCCAGTCAAGCGTGACTGGTTGAAGTTGCTTGTTTTGGATGTCTCAGAGGTTT
>NW_027558832.1:0-7964 GCF_052425735.1 Oculina patagonica | reverse complement strand
GTGCAGAATGCACTTTTGTGATGGTTTGGTGGGCTGTCGTCTGCTAAACCCCTAACGCGCTAATGTGTAAACTTTTAATCACCAATTAATTAATTAATATCAATTAATTAATTATTCCTTGTGGAGGGGGTGGGGGTGGGGAGCACCTGACCGTACCCCTAGGTAAAACCTGGAGCACATCTACGTTACTTTCATATGAGGATCTCAAACGTATATATTTGTTTCAGAAAACCCTTTGCTCTCCTTGTGGTACTACTCGACGTTCTAGGGCAACGTTCTTTACGCCAAACGCATGCGCAGTTTAGTCTACGTTTTTTGCTGGAACTCTCATGAACATCACTTGTATTGCGTGTTTGTGGTAGGATTCCTGCAGACTTCGTGGCGCTAAGTGAAAACCACAAATTAATTAAATTAGATTTTTAGACTTTCATAGCGTTTTCGTAATTAGGAATGCAAAAACTTGCACCGTGATTTTCGGCGTGAAACTCCTCATAACCAGGAAACAGATATCCTAGCTGTACTGCGTTTTAAAAACCCTTTCGAAAAAGATGTTTTTTGATTAGATTTGTTCTTTAGTTTTTGAGAATCGTCTTTCGTGCAGTTGAAATCGTAACTTAATTAAATTAAACAAATGTCATCGATGTCGCCGTAAAACAAACAAAAAACAAGAGTTTCATGTTACGGCATTTTCAAGGGAAACAAAAGTATTTTGTTACAAACGAACAAAAGTGTCGTGTTACGTTTGCAAAGATTAACGTAAGGAACACCAGGGAAATAATACAAGTAGCCTGTGAACAGTTTTTCCGAAAGTAAAATAAAGCAAATAAACACGAACATATATAAAACATCATACTTTCAATTGTTCCATATTGCATTCTGCACTTACCAAATCATCGAGATTTTTTTTAAACCAGTTTATTTATCAACTGTCTGAAAAGGGCTTTCATCTTTTGGGGTGTGGTGAAAAATAGGGGCATGGTATTTTTAGGGGGTGAAAAGAATAAACACGGAAAAATTACGGTCCCTACTCTCTTTCTCCCCTTCACCACCCCCCTGATATACCCTACACCCTCCCCCCTTTTTTACTATCCCCACTACCCCCTATACACAGATATCTATTTTTTTTTTCTAACCTTGCTCAACTCTCACTCTGTAGTACTGCGCCTTTAACCTCTTGACCACGAAGGATTTGTTGCAAATTTCACCCAGATTTGTTGTTATTATAACTTACTTGGTACCAGACTCCCATTCGCTCGGCTAAATATGCGTGCATGCGCACTTCACAGCAAATGAGACTTAGAAAATTCGAAAGATGGCTGAACCATGCCATATGTGTTTCGAAAGAAATATTTTGTAAAGAATTAGCGGCATTGAAAGAGAAACAAGTGAAAAAAGAATCGCCAATAACGCTATTTATCGAAGACGAGTTCTTTAACATTAGCAAAGCCAAGCTTACCTGAAATACCAGACCGTGAAGCAGCTTGGAATTCAATCCCAAGAAGACAGCGATCGAACGATCAAAGTGGGAAATCTTGACAATAACAAGTAAGAAGTGGGCTTATTTCAGCAGACAAAAGAAAAGTGGTGGCTAAAAGAGATTTTTACGAAGTGCTATTTCTCCTTCAAGCTGCTCATTGTGGTCGAGAAATTACTTGTGAACAGACATGACAACTATTCCGAAGTCAACGTGAAAGTGACAGCCATATTTGTTCATCTCTTCGTACAGTTTTCATGCGGAGCAGCAGTCGAGCACAAGTTGTGTTAAGATTGTTGATAAACCTATTCAATCTCCGAAACTTTTATCTCTCCTGAAGATTGATTTAATGGATTCTCGTAACTGTTCATGCGATTGCAGCAAGGAACATAAGTGGGCGAATGAACATAACTGCTCATTATCTTTCTAAAATCATGGTGCATCCCAAGGCGCTTAAACGGCCGGAGAGAAACAAAGACTATTCAAACACTACTTCTTCAGTTGGAGACTTTATCTCTATTAAAGTTGATCGTGTCGACAAGACATTGTTCCTTCATTCAAATCTCCTTCTGGGAAAAATTGAAGAAATTGTAATTACTTTTTTCACCCACCAGTTCATATCCTTGAACAGCTAGCACTCAGAACATTAAACTTGATTATACTACTGTGTTGTCATTTTCTGCAGCATGTAGAAAGGGTACTTAAATGCATTCTTCTTAGAATAAACTCAAATATCAAATTCTAAATACCTGTTGTTTTTAATTAGTGACTGGGTGAAAAAGCATAGGGTGACTTTGTTGTGCAATGCCCTAACCTCAAATAAAAGCTAACCGTCCAAAATGAGTGCTTAACCCTAATCACTTAACTGAGTGCTTAACCCTAATCACTAAACTGAGTGCTTAATCCTTCTCACTTAAACAAGTGCCTAACCCCGATAAGCATGTACAGCCCCTAAGCTCAAACAGAAGCTAACCGCAAGTCAAGTGGGGTGAAGCTAACTCGCAAGCAAACTGGGATGAAGCTAACCGCAAGCAAACTGGGGTGAAGCTAATCGCAAGCAAAATGGGGTGAAGCTAACCACAAGCAAAATGGGGTGAAGCTAACCGCAAGCAAACTGGGGTGAAGCTAACCGCAAGCAAACTGGAGTGAAGCTAACCGCAAGCAAACTGGGGTGAAGCTAACCGCAAGCAAACTGGGGTGAAGCTAACCACGAGCAAACTGGGGTGAAGCTAACCGCAAGCAACATGGTGAGACTCTAAAGGGAAGCCGTAATTTAATAAGTATAATAACTTTGTGTAAAAATCACCTTGACTCATATAACTTTTAAAACAGGGGACCTCTAACCCTAAGCCCAAACACTTTGCTTAACTTCAACCATATAGAAAGAACAAACAACAACTCTGATTTGTAAAATAGATCTATTGAAAAAATTGAACTGTTCTAAAAAATTGAACTGGTCTAAAAAATCGAACTGGTTTGAAAAAAATGAACTGGTTTGAAAAAAATTAAACCAAATATAAAATTAAACCATAACATAGACATCCTACATTGCACAGTACCTGCCCAAAATCTCTCACAGTCATTACAGTTTGAATGGCTTCTTCATAAACATCTCGTGCCTGAATAAAAAGACATAATTATTACATAATGTCACTCTGCGAATTAATTTTCAAATTTAAGTGTTTCATTATGTAACAATGAGTGCAACATTATTTTAACTATAAAATGAAAAGAATAGGTTGAACATAAATATTAATTTAAAAAAGTGCAAAATTAATATTAATAATACAATGTTGATGTGGTGAATACTTTTGAAACTGCAAATGTTGCAGAGCTCTGCTAGCAGTGTATGACCTTCCCTGACCTTTTCAAAGTGTCCACTTCTTATGAAAAAAATCAGCCAGTGAATTCCAAAGTTGTCCCAAGCTGTCAGAAAATCGGCGTAGACCTCCACGAATAATGTCAGTCACTTTGAGACTTTTGATCTAAGACAAGAACAAAAGGCTGTCACATACTGTTATGTTAATGTATTATGTGTATAATTTTGTTCTGTCCTGAGCTGGATAGTGCCGCATTGGCGCATATACATGCATACATCAGGCATGCCAACTTTTTACAAAGACTAAATGAAGTACAAAGGATCAATAACTGGTTTTCTGCTGGGAACTAAATATATTATGTGTATTTCCAGAAAGTGTCCATTATTATTACCCAAAGTTGGGAATTCTGAGAGGGAGGAGGTTAACTAATAAAAGTTTTTTTTTTTTTACTTTTTAATTTTGCTAAACTGGATGAAGCTAAACTGGAATTTCCAGAGGGAAGGAGTATGGATATTTTCTGGAAAATAATTAACAATTAATATTAAAATAATTATTTTAAATAGTCTGAGAACTTTTACTTAGATCTACATGTAATTAAGTGAGCCAAATTAAATATAATTATCCTTACCTTATCAGGATTCTTGGAGATAAGTTCACAAAGTTCCTGCCAAAGCTGAAAACAAAAGATAACATAGATTTTAAAAAATATATAACGACAGTCTCAGTCTGTGAACACACTCAAAATGAATTTGTAGCAGAGTCCTTACATACTGCAGCTTTTTACAGCAAGGCGCCCAAATGTGTGACCACTTTTAATTTATTCACATTCTTTCGTGCAGATTTAATCCAATCAAAAGCCGTGGATAGCTTGCAGTTGACTTCTGATTGGATTAAATCTGCACGAAAGAATGTGAATAAATTAAAAGTGGTCACACATTTGGGCGCCTTGCTGTAATATTTGTGTTGTGGTTCAATTTTATCTTTGGTTTTAAATTTTTCAAACCAGTTTCATTTTTATTTTTCATTGTCTTATGTTCATTATCATAATTGGAAACAAAGGGAAATAAAAATCAAACTGGTTTGAAAATTTTTAACCCAAAGATAAAATTAAACCACAACATTTGCATTATTTCTTTTATTGCAGTCTTGTGGATGACTCAAATGGGACTTTAAGTTATTGATTTTCCTACAGACCTAGTCTTAAGGAAATTCGTCATTTTACAGTTTTTTAAATTTTTAATCCCTATTTTTAGAATTTTTAATTGTATATTTATTTATTATATTATGAATTTTTATATTTAATTTCTAAACTGTATATACTAATTGGTTGTAATTTTTAATTTGAGGGCCACTAGTTTATCAGTTTTTACTGTTTGGCATCACCCTCTTTTATTAAAGTTGATTGATTGATTAATATTAATTGATTATAAATGCAGGTTCAAACATGCATAATTACATTGCATGAGACAAATCGTTCCTCAAGAATGCTATCAAAATTATTATTAACCACATTACTCTAGCCGCATTTTTTTTTACCTTACAAAAACATCTGTTAGAGAGACTTATTGTGCATACCATTGATAGCACACAAGAATAAAATACAAAACTTACATACAAGAGATAAAAACAATAATTTTGAAAAACACGCTTTCAATTGGCGTAATTTTGACAACTGATCACTGACATTATTATCAAACATGTTTATCAAATGATCTTAATAAAAACACTCATCTCCAGGTCTACTTCAGGCTAGGTTTAAAAACACTTATTACTAACAGTAGTTTAATATATTCGACTTCTATATTTACCTTATGATTTGATTTGCCTTCTTTGGATACAAATTTCTCCTTCAAAAACAAAAGAAAGATAAAATAAATAATATAATTATCACAAGTACTTTTACTTGACTTCAAAAACTCATAAATAATACATAAAGAAAATACAAAGGAAAAAAAAGTTTAATAAGTGTCTTGACTTTAAACTTGATAAAGCACTCCTGCTATTTTTATTAAACATTACTTAAAATAAGTCTCATTTAATTTATATGGAACTTGTATTTGTCAGTAACAGATTCTCAAATTTTGAGGAGCAGCTTTACAAGAAGGAAAAAGAAACAACAGGAGAAGAAGGTGCTAAAACTATTAATTTTGAGATGAATGAATTTAATAAAATAAAACATAAGAAATTAATTAACCACCTACCAGAAATAATATAATTTATAAAAGGGATAAGTAATAAAATTATTTAATATGAAATAACTGCTTCTTCAGCAGGTACATTTAAACAATCCTTCAGTTAGGTTGTAGGTTGCATTAAAATTTTTTTTATATGTTATTAACAGCTGCAGATTATGAATACAGTGTACCTTGTTGACTATGAAAGCAAGACGTGTTGCTGCTTCATCCAGCCATCCTACAGACTTGAGATAATCAATATAATCCTCTGTGTTTTGAGGCTCTAACTGTTAAAAATTAATTCAAAAATAAATAAATTAAAACCATCCTACATAAATTCAAAGCGATGCTCTTTCAAAAAAGTATTATATCAATTTTGATATAAAACAAAAAAGTCAAAAGGAAATGAAATCCTTTTCTATGAACAAACCTTCAAGTATCTTCTGTAGACTCTGACAGCAGTCTCAGGAATGTGGTATTTACGAACAAACTTAAGATATAGAGGCCAGATACGCGTGTGCTGAGTAATGGGAAGCGCTCTCAATGCTCTGTCAAATGTGCGGCGTGTCCTTGTCACTTTACACTGGTCCACTAAAAACTGACAATAATCTATCCAGATTCTTGGCATCTAGAGAAAGAGAGGGAATTTAATGCTTCCAAAACATATTTTATTAATAAGATCACAAGAAATGCAGGGAAACCAGGGAGTAATGTCTTATATAATATCATATACTGCTAGCAAAACAAAGTCTTTACTTTGAACTCAGAGTAAAATCAATCAGCTTTGTTTGCAAAAAAAGCAGGCACCTTTTGAATCTACATTTCAAAAAAATGTTAGACAAGACCTGAAGGTTCCTGTATCGGTATGTCTAGGATTACAAAACAATAATAATTTTTTGACAGTTTTAAGAAATCAGTACATGTACAGGATGTGCACATGGACACTACTGCCTTTCTACATTATATCAAGCTCCTTATTCACAGTCACATGATTTACACTGAAAGCTCTATTAGGACATACCTTATGCATGAAGACAAGAGACCTTTCAAAAGCATTGTTAATGTCCTCATAAGCAGGGTCTGTTATGGGTCTGTGGAAAAATTTTAATTTAATTAATTTAAAACAGACAGACAAGTGGTTATTAATAACTCAATATTACAGTGAAACGAACTCAACCGGGGCCACCCAACGTTTTTTAGCCAATCACAAGACGTGTTCAAAACAAAAGAATTGGAGTTCCTTGGTCAGGGGACCAATCACAGTGAAGGGCAATTTTAACTCTTCGCTTGACTGAATACGATGCGAAGGCACGCTAAAGTGTTGTTTTTACGGCAAAAATATAATTTTGTTCATTTCGTTTAAGGTTAAGGCGAAATTCTGCCAGTAATTTGGAACACTGGACGGAATCAGCGTAAATACGTTTACCGAATTACGGCCGCGAATATTTTTGAAGACTGAAAGGATTCAGCGTATCACCGAATTACGGCGAGCAATTTTGAAGACTTCGAAACACTGAACGAAGTGATGAACGTAGCGAAATAAATTTACTGGCCGATTCACGGCCAGCTCAATATTTTCCGAAAGACGGCTTGGAATGTCGAAGACGAAAGCTTGGATAATTTATCGAATATTACGGCCGGGAGTTTTGAAGACTGAACGGACGCAACGTAAATATAAAATTTACCGAAGCATGATCGGCTATAAAACTTACATTATGCCACACATTTTCCAAAACACGGCCGGGAACGTCGAAGACGAAAGCTTATGTCAGTTTTCCCTCGAATTTGCGGCCGACATTTTTTGAACACGAAACGGGCTCAACATAAAAATAAATTTACCAAATTACAGCCGCTAACAAGTATGCGTGAACCTGTCACGTTTCTGCACGTTTTGTTGAGTTTTATCCGGCGATGAATATATTTATGGTTTGAAATGTTCGCCGTTGTAATTTGTTCATTAGGTACAATGTTCTTTTTATCACTGTATCACTGTATAGATATCACTGATGTAATACACTGAGTTTATCTCTTAGTGGACCGGTGTTGATTCGCTTCGGCAAATATATATACTGGTTTGAGGGTGAGCCGTTTCGTCTTCACAGTTTCAGCCTGTGTCAATTCGCAAATAAATTTGTGTCGAGTCCGTTTTGTCTTCATTCCAGGCGCAGGCCGTGCTATTTTCGTTGAGTCCGTTCAGTCTTCAAAATTCCCGGCCGTCATTCGGTAAACTTATTTACGTTGATTCCGTCCAGTGTTCTAAATTACCGGCAGACTTTCGCCTTAACCGTAAACGAAATGAACAAAATTATATTTTTGCCGTAAAAACAACACTTGAATGCGCCTTCGCATCGTATTCAGTCAAGCGAAGAGTTAAAATTGCCCTTCACTGTGATTGGTCCCCTGACCAAGGAACTCCAATTCTTTTGTTTTGAACAAGTCTTGTGATTGGCTAAAAACGTTGGGTGGCCCCGGTTGATTTCGTTTCACTGTAATAAA
>NW_027558831.1:0-7977 GCF_052425735.1 Oculina patagonica | reverse complement strand
GGATGATTTCTAAGGCTGTTGTGTCATCGACAAACTTAATTCTAAGGTTCCAAGCACGTAGGAGGCTGTTCGTCATAATAGAGAATAGGATTACTCCTAACTTGGTGCCTTGGGGGATACCTCCCTTAGGGGTCTTCCAATCAGACACAGTGTTCCCGATTCTCACAGCCTGGGTTCGATTGCTTAAGAAGGCCTTAATCCAATTCACCAAAACGGGGTGCACGTCCAATTTCTCTAATTCCTTGATGAGAACTTCGTGATCGATCATGTCGAACCCTTTAGAGAAATCCGCCATAAATAGCCTTGCGCCGCTGTTCCCAGTGTCGACTGCTTCATACACCGCTTGAAGGAGGTAAACCAGCGCATCGGTAGTAGACCGGCCAGCGCACGCGTATTGCCGTGGGTCAATCTTATTAGTAACTTGGGAAATCAGACGGGCACGGGTGAAACCCTCCATCACTTTAGCTAACGCGCAGGTGAGAGCGATTGGGCGCAGGTCTTTCTCGATTTGTTGTGGAGGGGAAATCTTAGGAATCGGGTTTAATATGGTGGCTTTCAGGGAGTCAGGGAAGTAGCCCTCAACTAGGGAGGAGTTATAAATGTCACGTACTACTGCGGCTACTGCGGCTAATCCTGGACATATCACACCCTTGTGGTTTTGGTATTGCATATGGTAGAGATAAAAAACATGTCCCCTATTGAGGATTTCTTGTTGAGGACAACGATTTTGTAAACGAATAACCCAGCAAGGGTTACAGATCTAGAAGTCAAGGGTTTTGTAGATATAACCGAGCAATGAACCAACCAAAACTCAAAGCAATTACATGCGGCTGGCACGGAGTGCGGGAAAACGTTTTTAGCGAGTCACAATTTTTTTTTCTTTTACTTGAGATTGGATGAGAAGAAAGCTGGAGTTTTTGAAACCAATTACTTAGTGTAGGTATGGGAAATCAAAGCGAACGCGAGTTACCAGCAGCACGTAAAAAAGAAAATTAATGAAACAAATGTCGTGGTTCTGTTTTAGGCCTTTCAAATGGATTGTATTGAGTTCAAACTTGACAATACTTAAGGTACTTTGGAATTTTTCGCAATTAGGAGTACAGCCTTCCTTTGTTTGTATTACATATTTGCTGTTGTGTTGCATAAAAATCTTTAGTTAAAATTGTAAATTTGTTACTGAAATGGACCTTGTCACGGATTTTACCAGATTTTTTTAACAGCAAAAAAATATATTTGTGCTGCAGTAAATCTATAGATAATAGTCCAGTTTTATTAAAAATTGCTATATTAGAGCACTGAAACTGTTAACAAGCTTTTTTGCTGCTGATGGCTAGGATGAAAATGGATTGCAACTTAAAAAATTAAGGCTTATCTTTTCAAGTTGTTTCCGTTGACACTTGTAGCTGAAGCTTGATTTCCATCCGCAAGTTAAGGTTATATCTTCCTTTAGATGTTCAAAGATAATGTTTTTCGTGCTTTAAGTTGCCTGCCACTAATTTCAGAACAGTTAAGACCAAAAGTCTGCGAATTCCTTGTGACAGAGCTCCTTTAAATTTTATTTCACTGTGTAAATATGATCTCTCGGTAGTTTTTATAATGCTCATGTTGTTTTGTTCTGGCCAGGCATTTTGGGGGCGATAGTCAAAATTTTGAAAGAAAAATATTTCGACTCTGTTTTCCTGCTTGAAGGAAAATATGCTGATGATAGTCTTGTGCAAGGCGGACTGTGCATGAGCTTTCCTAAGCTTAAATTTGGAGCTGGTGTTATTTTGACATTTTGATTGATGGTCCCAACCCTGCCATTATAAAAGAAACACGAGCAAGATATTCTTTGCCAGTTGTTACTACTTGATGTAGTGAAGCTTGATGAGTTAAGTCAAAGTGATTAAAGTCGTTACCACCAGACAAGTCCAGAAGTTAACTTTTATCTGTAAAAAGAGGAATTGAGCTAGTCTCCCTGAAAGTTCCTCTTTTACAAAGTTCGATGTGACGTTTCACTAAAGAAAATAGGCCTTCCGAACAGATATTCTACCTTATGATCCGCTGGGGGTCCCTGAAAGGCGTGTGATAGTTGTGGAGTATCTACGAGGTCTACGAGGTTTACTCAACAAAAAAAGATGTTGCCGTGTTCCAGAAGAAGTCTCTGTGTTTTCTGCCGTGAGAGCCTGTTACCTCCCTCCCGTTTCCGTTCAGTGTCGCTAAGGGACGGACCATTAGAAAAGTGATGGGGGGGGGGGGGTGGGGAATTTTCGGCTTGCGCGAATATTTTTTTCTGTCCATTTCTTGTGCAGGAATTTTTTTTTCGGGTGAAACCCTCTGCTCGAATTTTTTTTTTTAGACAAACGTTTTTTTCTTCAGACAAATGCCATGTTTTGTTACTTTATACCATAAAAATGCTGTTGTTCATTGACTTCATCCTTTAGGGACTGTCAATTAGTACCGAGGGAGGGGGGGGGGGGTGGTCAAAGAGCGGTGCAATTGGAAAAGTGGAGACCCACCCCTTCCTTCTAGCTCAAAACACCCACCCCTGGGCGGGGGTTGGAAATTACATGATCCAACCCGGGGATCCACCCCTTTCTACAAAAAATAGTTACCGGTAATAAGGAAAAAGTCTGTTTGATTGTCTGTAATGGATTAGAGGTTTTTGAATTGATATCAGCTTTTAAAGTGCGATCCCAATCATACGCCACCATAATTGTCCCTAATGGACACTGTAATTCTGTGACGAGAATAGGCCTTCAAAAAAAATATGCAAATTAGCTTAGCGGAGATTGAATCTCCGCTAAGGTAATTAAGATTGGTAACATAAGAACGTAGTTAGCACGTTGAACTACCGCAACGTACAGTGAAGTGTCAGTCATAAACGTCGCGGCTTCTCTGTAGAGAAAGAAAAAAAAAGATATTAACTGGAGTATACGGTGTACGATGAGTATCATGCGTTAAAATCTTGAAAAAATACATAAAATCTTGAAAAGTTACATGAAATCTTGAAAAAATACATAAAATCTTGAAAGGTGACATGAAATCTTGAAAAACACGAGAAAAATCTTGAAAACAAAGTGAAGAATCTTGAAAAACGCGAACAAAAATCTTGAAAAACGCGAAAAAATCTTGAAAACGCGAAAAAAATCTTGAAAAACGCGAAAAATCTTGAAAAACACGAAAAATCTTGAAAACGCGAAAAAATCTTGAAAACGCAAAAAAATCTTGAAAAACGCGAGAAAAGTTGAAAAACGCCAAACAATCTTGAAAATCATGATATAAACGCTGGAAGCTTGAAAATTATCATGAAAAGGTCAAATGAGATCTTGATCTCACGTGACACGACGTGCTTGTTGAATACATGTCTGTTAGGCCAAACACGACTCCCGTTGGCCGCTTAAAGTTAACCTTCAGTCTGTTTAATTATGGATTTTACGTTCTCTAGATCTCTAGAGCTGTTTCAGTAAAAATATTAATGCCATTTTGTTTGCTTGTTCTGTGGCATGTTTAGTTAAAAGTCGTTTATCAGTCCTTTAAAAAGAATATTGTTGTCTCACTGTCTGGAACGTGTATCGAATCAGTAGACCTCTCGAACATAGCCTGCAGAACAGGCGGTTTATTTTGCGGGTCGAGGCGCGAAGTGCTAGGTTTTTATTTAGCGGGTCACGCGAGGACGAGCGCGAAGCGCGAATGAAAAATATAAAAACCGCCTGTTCTGCAGGCTATCTCGAACAATGATTTTGTTTATCATAAGCGTGCGGTCAGCTCGCAGGATTGTGTCTTTTCAACGGATGCAAAGATCTAAGATCCGAGTCCTTTCAAGGGTAATGCAGTCTCAAAGCATTGTGAGTTATTTCAGTTTTTCAAGCTCCCCTTGGCTTGGGTGTTGAGATTTGTACAAAAACGGCAAATCGAATGATTTCAAATAATTGGACGAGACTTTAGGAGCAACTGATGAGTTCCACTGAAGAACCGAAACTCGAGTCTTGCTTAAGAATAAAAAAATTGCCAGAAGAGATCATCGTTACCGCATCCTGGAGACTTCAAATGCAGTAATCAAACTGTAATAGAATTTATTTGTTGGATGCAAGTAACGAGACAAAACGAATAAAAAAATGGAGGCAGTTAGTTGAGTTCCAAAACGCAAATCTCAACCAATACTTTTACCGAAACAGCTCAAAGGGAGTAGTGTTTGGCCTAACAGACATGTATTCAACATGCAAGCACGTCGTCTCACCTGAGATCAATATCTCATTTGACCTTTATTAATCTTCAAGCTTTTTCGCGTTTTCAAGATTTTTTTCGCGTTTTTCAAGATTTTTTTTGCGTTTTTCAAGATTTTTTTACCGTTTTTCAAGATTTTTCGTGTTTTTCAAGATTTTTTTCGCGTTTTCAAGATTTTTTCGCGTTTTTCAAGATTTTTTTCGCGTTTTCAAGATTTTTTCGCGTTTTTCAAGATTTTTCACATTGTTTTCAAGATTTTTTCGTGTTTTTCAAGATTTCATGTCACTTTTCAAGATTTTATGTATTTTTTCAAGATTTCATGTAACTTTTCAAGATTTTATGTATTTTTTCAAGATTTCATGGAACTTTTCAAGATTTTAACGCATGATACTCATCGTACACCGTAGGAGTACGGGGTTGCCTAACAAGAAAACAGCAAACATCGAGGCAAGTAAGACAGAATAATCATTTAGCGCGAGGTTAATATTCTGCCCACAGATAACAAGAGCTCAGTAAAGAACTCACCACCTATTAAGTAAGACAGAATAATTTAGCGCGAGGTTAATATTCTGCCCACAGATAACAAGAGCTCAGTAAAGAACTCACCACCTAAGTAAGACAGAATAATTTAGCGCGAGGTTAATATTCTGCCCACAGATAATAAGAGCTCAGTAAAGAACTCACCACCTAAGTAAGACAGAATAATTTAGCGCGAGGTTATATTCTGCCCACAGATAACAAGAGCTCAGTAAAGAACTCACCACCTAAGTAAGACAGAATAATTTAGCGCGAGGTTAATATTCTGCCCACAGATAACAAGAGCTCAGTAAAGAACTCACCACCTAAGTCTGAAGACAGAATAATTTAGCGCGAGGTTATATTCTGTCCACAGATAACAAGAGCTCAGTAAAGAACTCACCACCTATTAAGTAAGACAGAATAATTTAGCGCGAGGTTATATTCTGCCCACAGATAACAAGAGCTCAGTAAAGAACTCACCACCTAAGTAAGACAGAATAATTTAGCGCGAGGTTATATTCTGCCCACAGATAACAAGAGCTCAGTAAAGAACTCACCACCTATTAAGTAAGACAGAATAATTTAGCGCGAGGTTAATATTCTGCCCACAGATAACAAGAGCTCAGTAAAGAACTCACCACCTAAGTAAGACAATAATTTAGCGCGAGGTTAATATTCTGCCCACAGATAACAAGAGCTCAGTAAAGAACTCACCACCTAAGTAAGACAGAATAATTTAGCGCGAGGTTATATTCTGCCCACAGATAACAAGAGCTCAGTAAAGAACTCACCACCTAAGTAAGACAGAATAATTTAGCGCGAGGTTAATATTCTGCCCACAGATAACAAGAGCTCAGTAAAGAACTCACCACCTAAGTAAGGCAGAAAAAAATTAGCGCGAGGTTAGTAAAGCGAAATAAGTCAGCGCGCGATTAGCAAGGTTTAAGCACCGCAAGCTGATTATTATAGCAGTGCTTGACATAAGCGATCATTGTGAAACTGAAAACCCAAGTTAAATATTATATTCCACAAATTAAAAAAAATAAAACTTACCATTGTGCGGTGTTTGTCTTGCTTCTATCTTGGATGAACGGCGGCGAGCCGCGCTGTTTGCGAATTGCGTTACCTTATTATTTCCCGCCAGAATAAATTAACCCGGTAACAGTGTAGTAATCATTTAGACGAAAATGCCGAATCTCTTTTCGTTTATTAGGCGAAACCCTTGCAAAATCTTACAGGGCTTTCCTGTTTCGCATTCATCCACACGAGTTTTGCAGTGTAGCGAGGAACATGTAGCAAAAAATGAAATAAAAACATGTCTTAAATTGGTAACAATGCTACTCAATTCATGTCGTGAAGACTAGCTACAACAATAGACTCCTTGAAAGCCCCAATCTTCACACATTCAACTTGTTTTCCGCGTGCAGAATTACTGTTGATCTCGCTCTTACCGATATCATTTTCGTCGACTCGCTTTTACATTTATACATGTAACTTACCAAAGTCGACTCATACTTGCGGCTGTCCGTCGGATATCCAATGTCGTATAGCTGATACAAAAACACCAAAACGCCGCCTCAAACCAAACCGTGTTGCCAAGAAAACTTATGAAACAGGACTGAATCATTTAAGGTCGCAAACAATACAGATATCGACAGTTTAGCAAAGAATATTATTAAAGAAGATACACCAGCACGTTTCGAAACCGCAAAAGCAGAAACTGCGTGACACAAGAACCATCACGTACACATAGCTAGGACCGGTTTCATTTCACATTTCCTGGCATGCGGTGACAAGTTATGTACAAGATTAAAAGACCTCCTGGACAGAATTTTTTTTTTAGGGCTAAGCTTGTCATTAGTTTCTTACACATCTTCTTTCGTTTCTTAACACACCAAAGCAGGATGAATTTCTCAATCACTTCGTATAATAGATTTGTGTTTTTTATATATTTCTGTTAAAAGTCCGTGGGAAAACTTAGACATAAACATATGCAAAAACTAAAACTATACGTAATAGAAATTCATAAATAATTACTGCAGAAATCCTATTTGACCGGAATTGACAACATAAACTGAGGGTGCGTTTCTTTGGGAAAAATCCAAATCCGGATTCTTGATCCAAAAACGGATTTTGCGTTTCTTTACCTATATCCGAAAATGGATTAATCTTGGATCAATGATCTGAAGAATCCACACTTCGAGTGGATACATCAGATCATATCTGAATCCGGATTTTTAGGATTCATGATCCGTGCGTTTCTTTGGGAAAGGATTCGAAAAAAAGTACCTTGGCCCAGCGGTCTTTGCTGTGAAAATACAGGTTCGCTCTTTGTAAACACTGCCATACGGTAAGTTTTAGGCGGTTATTTCGATCAAAATACAAAAATATTTCACGATAAAAGGAAACGGTAGCTTCAGATAGGTATGTAGTATCATTTTAAACGGGATACAGGTTTTCTAGAACAGCCACTGTGTGCCTACGGAAGTTGTATCCTTTTGAAATTGTCACGAGTTAAATTTGTACTGATAATTTCGCAATCATTCTTCGCTTTCAGATGCTTTCTCGCCACATTGTGCTTAACGCTAAAGAAGACCTACTTCGACGGGTGGTTTTTGTAAAAGATTTTGTATGCTTAAATTATTTTAGCTAGGATACATTCGACGAAAAGTAAATTTGTGCTGATATTTTATATTCTGTGCGAAATGTGTTTACGGGGTTGTCATGGCAAAAAATCCGTTTTCGGATTCTTCGTTTCTTTGGGAGTAAAGTATCCGTGTGATCTGAGATCAATGATCCAACTTTGGATTTTCCCAAAGAAACGCACCCTAAGACCACTGTATATCGTACCATTCATGTTTGCAATCTGTTTGAGAAATTAGTTAACTAGTAAGCAATCTACGCAGGCTAGAGAGAGACGAGCTAAAGGAATGTTATGATCACAATCCATTTAATTACGGGGGGTGTGGGGGCATGCTCCCTCAGAAAATTTTGAAATTTCTAGGCTCGGAAATGCTATTTTTAGCGTTCTCCACCATATATTTCGTCGAAAAATAGATCTCATCAAGTGTTAAATGATGGCAGGTATTTTCAGGTATTAATAGGACCTTTCCTTCTGCACGAATTTTTTTTTCTTTGCCTTCCCCTTTGCACGATTTTTTTTTTCTTGCCATTTTGGCTTGCATGAATTTTTTTTTTGTTTTTCCCCACCCCCCCCCCCCCCCATCACTTTTCTAATGGTCCGTCCCTAAC
>NW_027558830.1:0-7997 GCF_052425735.1 Oculina patagonica | reverse complement strand
GGGGGGGGGGTGGCGGAATATACAGTAGCATGTGAACTTGACATGATAACCCAATATCTGCAGCAGATTTTGGGATATCATGTCGAGTTCAAAGTCCGCCTAGTTTCCAAGCCCCTCGTCCGTGTAGTGCTTTCAAACATTTTAAAAATATGGCTGAGCGATTCGCCTCCGTTTCCGAAGAGGAATTAAACGTTTTGATAGAGAATAAAATTCTAAAAACACCAAGAGAAAAACACAAACAAGTGTAAAAAATCTGAATGATTATTTGAGGGAGAAAATCCTGGAGGAACCACAAGATAAAATCGCTTTGTCCAATGTTCTGACGTAGTTTTAGAAAAAGTGATGGCAAATTGTTTGAAAACATATAATAAAACAACTTTTGAATTCGGTTTTCGCATGATATCGTGAATTATCAAAACCTCGATTCTGTGTTATTCGGCTGAGGCAGATAACACAGACCTCGGTTTTGATAATTCACAGTTTCATGCTCAACCTCATGCAATAATTGCTTATTCTGCGCGAACAACGTTTACGGGGTTTTCATGCCGAAGAAACCTTTTTCGGATACCTCTTTACTTTGGTGGCGAGGTATCTGTGTGATCTGAGATTAAGAATCCAATCTTGGATTCTGCCCCAAAACGTACCCTTAGTGAGATAGGACGCACGGTATACGTATTATATTGTTTTTATGTGTAGACCGTGATAAACAACAAAAAAGTAATAATAAAAGTTACTCAGAAAAGAAAAGATCGTAAGATTCAGTTAGGAGATAATAAAACTTACCCACTCCCTCCTCACTGGAATTTGTTTTATGGAAGCGCTAAATTAAAATCCTGTGTTCGTTGGTGTCACAGAAACCAGTACATTTAATGTGAATATGTGTCCTCTTCTACTACATTTTACATTATTCATCGTCTCCACACCAAGAAATGTTCAATTGAATGTCTTGGGCCTTTTATTTAGGGCTTGTTCTATTTCCGCCATCCTGGATTTCAAAATTTTTCCGAAACGTCAGAAAACCGACCAACATTGATTCAAAGTACTCAAAATCAATAAAACTGTTCGTAAAAATCGTAAAATGGTGAAAGTAATTGCATTAACCTTATTTTTATTAATAAAATACAAATTTTGGAAAACATGCCTGTAAAAATGCCGTTGTCATGGTAACGTCAAGTTCCTGACATAGTAACCTATCTTACCAAATTATTGCCAGATAAATTTTAGGTGAACTCGCAAAGCTTGGCAGCGTTTGGTCGAATCTTGAAAAAGTTATAAGCGTCCAAAGTCAGCGCGGGCGCTTCCCCCCCGGTCTGGATAGGGTTAAAGCTTCGCTGCGAGTAAAAACGAAGATCATCGACTAAACCGTTAATTCGACGATCTTCATTTTTACTCGGGTATTTTGCAATGTGATATCTGACTTATTTTCAACTTTCGTTTACGTGCATTTTTATATTAATTTTCAAGTCATCTTATTGCTAATGATAAGGTTTGGTTTTGCCTTTACGATGGTAAATGAGTTCGTTTTATGTTATACAGCTGGCTTTAAGAACTGTGCTGAACTGTACAGATCTGGAAAACAAAACAGTGGTGTTTATACAATCACCCCAGATGGTTCACATGCATTTGATGTCTACGCCTCGATCTTCTTCAAACCTTTACTCGGTTGACGTTGTTGAATATTTATTGCTTTTTCCTTCGGATGCGTGCTGTCTACTTGTTTCAGCAAAAAGATATAATTAAAAAAAGAGTTTATGATTTTGTCGCGTGCCGATGAAGCAAAAGCCCGGAATAGACGTTTAAAAAAACAAGACTGTTTCGCGAAATATGACTATTGCTTCTTTTAATTTTTCGTAAACCTTCATTTTGAACGGTTAAAAACGAATGTTCAATGTTTACCACGTGGTTCAAATAAAGATTTGTGATCGATTTTAGTTTTGATTCCGATTCGCTGTCTCCTGAATTTGAAATGGCTTCCTGAGCGTGCGTAAAATGTTGCAACATTCACCCACAAATGAAATTGGGTTTTTTCTTTCTGTCTGAGTAAAGGTTATACGATTCAAGAAAATTATGTGATCTGACTCGTGAATTCCACGTTAAATTTCACTTGAAAAGCCGATTTTACTTTAAGAATCGCGAAATGATAATATTTTTATTACCTGATTAGCTAAAATTGATACTTCTATGACGAGTTACCCCAATGAAGGTATAATGAAAATCATTGAGAAAAATTAACATATTTAAATTAGCAGTACTTTTATAGGCTGTTTTGTCTGACACCCTAGCAAATTTTCAATTATTTAACCCCGATTTTGGCTTAGAATTATTTAAACTGTTTCAGCAACTCTTGCTCCGCCTCGAATAGTTGTAACTAGTAGCGGGGCCGCATTGTTTGGTAAACGGTATTAAAAAAATAAGAAAAAAAAAACATTTAATTTGAAGTTGAAGTTGAGGTTCAGTTACCTTTGATAAGAGCGTCCTTTATCCGACAAAACTGTTATAAGCCAAAAGGACTCTTAAATTACCGTAGAATTAGAAAAAAATCAGTACTCGCACAAACACACACATACACAAACGAAAAATAAGTTGTTTTAGGTATCCTATACTGTTCTAAACTTCGATATGTCATAGCTTTTGTCTTCTATTTATTTCAGATTACTGGATGAACTCAGCTATCCTAGCTAACAACGAATTTTATCAAAGTCGCCTTTACCAGTTCCTGACGCCTGCTGTTGGAAGTAACCCTCGGTGGGTGCTGTGCTACCGCGCCTCCACTCACGGCTGGGCTTCCAGTACCTTCCACAGCAGGTGTGATGGGAAACGTGACACGGTTACCATCATCAAAAAGGGACAGTACGTGTTTGGAGGATACACTGATATACCTTGGGGTAAATAGAATATTTCATTTCTGAATCTCATTAAATACTGGCCGTATCGTAAAAGAGGCAAAGCTTCTCGCGCAGCAGGCAAAAAGGGAAATTCTGTATACATTGTATAAATGTGAAGAAAGACATAAACAATTAAATTAAATTAAAAATAAATAGGAATTAAGAGGTGTTGGATTAATGAAAAATGAATCAAAAGTCCGGTCATGTAAAAAACAATATAAAAATTTTTCGCATGATTTTTCGAAACGTTCACGTATGCCGAACAACTCGTCTATTATTACTCAAATCAAAATTTATACTTTGTACAGTCAACTCTCTCTAAATGGACACCTCTATAAGATGCATATCTCCATAAGACGGACACCTGGTGGATGGTCCCTGCCGTTTTTCAGTCATTTTACTGTAACTGAACTCCCCACTTGGCAGACACCTTTCTAAGACGGACAACGGACACTTTGAAACCGTTAACGGACACCTAAGAAAGTTTGTACTTTTTTATGGAATAATACTTCCAAACTTCGTGTGCACATAAAGCGAAGGCTGTCAGCGCCTTTAGGATATCAAACTTACTCACCAAAAACAATCCGCTTTAACGAATTACTTTTCTGCTTCAAAGTGTGCGGGCACCAGAGATCGTTTTCTACTTACAGTATTACAGTTTGTAGAAGCACCTAACTTTTTGCTTCAATTAGCGAAATCGGTCTTTTTTATTATTTTTGTCTTGCCCCAGTTGGCAAAGTGTGCAGTTACTTTGTTTTTTGACTAGAAGCCATGAACGTTTGCTTGAACAAGGGAATACATATAGGCATGTTACAGTTTGCAACATGTATGTACTGCTCACTTTTCAAGCAGTAAACTAGCTATCGACTGCAATGAACAAAACGAGTCAATTTTCTAATATTATTGTTGTCCTAGTTTGTAGATTTTGCTTCAACAAGCGACTTTAAACAGACTCAAAACAGATGTGTATTCATTGTACATAGCCGTTTAGCTTTATTATCTCAGAATTACTGGTGCCATGCTACCTTGACTCTATGTTATGGACACCTCTCTAAGACGGACAGTTGGGGCTGGTCCCGACTGTGTCCGTCTTAGAGAGAGTTGACTGTATTTAACAAAAAAAAATTATCAGACAAAAAAACTATAGAAAGGGTATCGTTCAGTTGGATCGTGTCTACTCTCTTCAAGGTTATTCCACTGAAATAGAACCTACACTTAGATTTTCTTGAAACTTTGCCTATCGACTGTTTGTGTTATAAGAACTTTAATTTTGAAATAAAAATAGGGGAGGGTGCGCATTACCGTTTAGGAGCAACAGTATCTTGTTTATACTCCATAAATCCTTAAAGAAATCACCACGATTATAGTGGCGAGTGCCTGCTAAATTCACGTTTCCGACGATTATTTCTTATGCTACACTGAGAATTGGTCCATATTTATTCTACAGAAAAAAGGTTCTACTCAACTCAAAACAACAGAAAAAAATGATAGGTCGCCATACTCGTTTTCGAGAACATCACAACTTACCTCCCTGGCGAGATTCAATCGTAAAGAAAAAGCCGCCATTTTTTAATGCGCACGCTAATCACGCATGGAATTATGCGCAATACGGAGGCGCAATGCAATACTGGGGAATTACCGTAAGTCAGTTTCTTTCGAGTGAATGAAATGTGTTAAAAATGTGGCACAAGTAGGGTCAGCAATGCAAAAAAAGAGGCTCTATCAAGTTTTTTGTTGCACATTTTGCTAGAAATATTATAACATAAATTTTGTTTATGACATGCGTGTTTAGTAATTCTTTTTTCCCCCGATTTCAGAAAACAGTTTGAGCTATCTTTCCACTTCCAATGCGTCCTTATTTCTTCGCTTCGCAACAAAGAAGGTCTGGCGCCATTCAAGAGTATGGTAACACAACCACAATATGCAATTTACGGCTGGTCAGATAGTGGTCCAATATTTGGTGGAGGCCAAGGACATGACATTAAAATTGCTGACAATGCGAACAGCAACACTAATTCATTAGCAAACTTTGGCCAGTCCTACTCTGTTCCAAGTGGAGTACAAAGCAGTTCAACAATCCTGGCTGGGACTAAAAACTTCACACCTGACGACTGGGAAGTGTTTTACCTAGGTTAAATCACCATAAGATCAATTATATCAGCAATATTTCACGAAGTTTACATTAATTTCATGTAAAGTCTATTATTTGCTAGCTGTACTTTTGAGTTTGGATCGCACAAGTTATTGCTGTGTCGGGAATATATCACGTGATTATTAGCACACTCGTTGCTGTCAGTCATGGTTGAAATGTAAGCTAATTAGTTTCTTGCTAGGGCTGGCAACAAAATAAATGTATTTGAAGAAATAAACATAACGGCAATGGTTCGAGCATTAAGATTGTTTCTTGAATGACTATAAACTATCTAAAGTGTGAGCAAAGGTGATTTTCCATTAAATATAGAAAAAAATATATAATTGTAAATATAATTAGAAGAATATCCACCCAGTTTAGTAGAAAAAATTACAATTTCGTTCTAAAACCATAGTTATTAAAAAAGAAGTTCAGCACAAATGCCGGCTCAGCGATTTGCAATTAAGCAGAATCAAGGAAAACTATAAAAATAATTTTTTCTTTATGATACATTTCCACTCTGCATGTTTATTTTTTTGGCCATGCGGACATGTACAGCGTTACAACTGGTTAGATATATTGCGTGACAAATGAGTCTTCTATCGGTTTACCACGCTGTCGTTGAATAAATAGTGTAAATAAGAAAACACGGCTCTGTTTTGTTGGCGCTTATCCCGACCTTTTTTCCGGGATTTGGAGAAGTAGTCATTGACACACTTGTGACGTCACAATTTGCCTACCAGCGGATTTTTGTGATAAGCAACTAATAGAGATAGAATAGATCTTTCCACGCGATTGTTTTGAACGTCGACTGCGTTCTGAATGAGCAATAAATCGAAAAAAATACAAAATAATAATTAAAAAAACACACGATCATTTTTTTTTGGTTTAACACTGTTCGGTAAAACAGACCAATATACTTATCACTAATATCGCTCTCCTTTTGCATCAATACTCAACTCTATTTATTTTTCTCCCTTGACAAAGTTTGAAATTCCCAAGGAAAAATAACACACACAAAAAACAAGATATTTTTTCATTTCACCTAGAGACTGATTCCGTTGTCGTTTTGATCATGTGCCATTTCTGGGAATTCAACAAGATTTAGGATTTAAACTTTTGACGGAAAGCTCTCTTCGTCCATATAAACTTTAAACTTTCGTACTTCTCAGAAAAAAATCGATATGGCACACAAATATAATAAAATCAGTCACATCAGCTTTCGAGTGCGTAACCAGAAGTCGACCATGTATTTGTAATATTTGTAATCATCACTTCATTCAATTCAGTTCATAAAAACCTTCGAATTGTGCCACTCTGGTTCTTCGATGTAACACTTATTAGCAAGAATTCTAGCAGTATCTGCTTGAAATAGAAAGTAAATAAATTCGAAAATCTGCAAATAGCCAACCTGAAGATTGCCTACTTCCCTGCATGACGTCGCCGTATTCCTGACGGAATTTTGATGCGGTGATACCTAAGGCACGTTTACACGGGAGAGAAATTTGGGTACGGACCCGGTCAGAAAAACAGTCTGAACCTAAACACTTTTGTAGAGAAACAGTCAAATCAAAATGGGGCCATAGGCGCCTGTGGGCGCGTTTACACGGCAGAGAAATTTGGGTACGGACCCGTCACAAAGACGGTGCCGGACTTTACCACTTTTGTAGAGAAACAGTCAAATCAAAACGGGGCCATAGGCGCCTATGGCCCCGTTTTGATTTGACTGTTTCTCTACAAAAGTGGTAAAGTCGGACCAATTTTCTAACGGGTCGTACCCAATTTTTGTCGTGTAAACGCGGGCCGTTTGATTTGACTGTTTCTGCAAAAGTGATCAGTGCGGACTAATTTTTGACGGGTCCGTACTCAATTTTCTTTGTCGTGTAAACGCGCCTCTAGTCGTACCATTTTAGTACGCTTCGGTGTTTTTGATCGCCTGCGTCTGGCCAAAATATGAATCATGGCTCAACTAAAGGCGCGTTTACACGGCAGAGAAATTTGGGTACGGACGTGTCACAAAAAAGATCCGGATCACGAACACTTTTGTAGAGAAGCAGTGAATTCAAAACGAGGCCATAGGCGCCTCACACGCGGGTTTTGTACCTCATCCTAGCTTGGCTTACACGCGCGATGGCAGAAAAACTAAATATATTTTTCGATTTCCTAACTTACTCTGCTTGCGAGATAATAGAATGTATAATGGTGTATATTTAAGTTGATTCCTAACTTTTTTAATTTGCGAAGAGAACTTTTGAAGCGTGGTTCCTTCAAAGAAGCGTCTCGAATAATGACGATTGAAATTGAGTCAAGTGAGACCTTGAGCTACTGTGTTCTCGCTGATCCAAACATCAAATAGGGCAAAAGAAAATATTCTAGACGAAAGCTTGGGAATATAATAACACAAAATACAGCAGATTAATGCAGTCCGGTCGTTCTTTTTATAAATGTCAGTTTGTGGATTTGAAAAACTGATCGGACCATAGCATATAAAATACTTTTCTGTTCAACTCTGGAACAGAGCCTAAAATTTCCGTGGCGTTAATTCGTGTAACCGGACTTCAATCGGATGGGTAGCCTAAGGAATCTGAAATTAATATTATACCAGACATCTACCAAATATTGTATTTTCTAGAGTTGACCATTTTAAATAATTCAAGAAAAACAATGATACGCTGAAGAAAAACGATTAGTTTTTCTATCTGCTGAAGAATGACACACGTGCCAACTGCCACTATTGATGACCAAGAGCAAAGATTCAGATGGGAAATACAAGGAAATTAATATAACAATAGAGCTGATGTTCGCAGGTGTAAATTTGCTTTTTGCCCGACTCAGGCTCATTTTAGCCCAAGCTGCAGGCGAGGCTAAAATGACCTCTAGGCAGGGCCAAAAACATCATGTTATTTACGCCCAAGGACATCAACTCTATTACTACTGACTGTAGTAATTTCAGAGGGTATTAATTGAGGAATCAAAAACAG
>NW_027558829.1:0-7984 GCF_052425735.1 Oculina patagonica | reverse complement strand
ATGAATACTGCAAACGGATCTTAGATATTTCACTTACTGTCAGGCTGACTGAAATGTAAAGCTCGTAGGGGACTGGGAACGAATACACCAGTTGTAAACACAAGATGGCCGCAGGATTTTACAATCTCCGACTCGCCGTTTACAACGTTTATATGTGGTAACACAGTCCCAAATATGTCCCTGCAAACGTTTTAAGAGGATTTTGTTCGATCAAGAGTGGCTTTGAGCAAAACTACAGTCAGCGATGCAAAGAACATCCACGCTTCTTTTATACATATGTTGCGATGTGACAGTCACGCTACTAAGATGCATCTGGTTCGCCGGGAACGTGTACAAACTTACAGCTGGAGGAAAAAGCTATTAATTCTGAGGATACCTAGAAATCGAAGATGATTTTCAGGTGCTAAACCAGACATTCTAAAGCCAGGTAAGAGAGCTTAAAGGGTTATAGTATGCGAATTTATCAGAAGAATTTGTCACGACGAAGATGTTCGTTACCTATAAATTTTGAAAATTTCCTGAATTTTAAGCGGTTGTCAGCTTTGTAGACTTGAAGAGCTGACAAATTTTATTCTTGTTTTCAAGAAAGGGTCATTTATAGATTCTGTTCATGCAATTAAGTAGTCTCAAGCAAGTGCCACATTTTTAAAATTTGCCTTCAAAGTTGGGCTATTTCCTTGTTTCGTTCAAAGCTGGATTAGGCGGGTCGGAAATCTTGTTTTGTCCTATGAAGAAACAAGAATGAATCATAATTGAAACATTGCTAAATAAACTACAATGATGATTATATAGTTTGCAAAAAGAACTGGATCTTTTAAACGAATATTTATTTTTTGAGAGCAATTGCAATATGTGCTATTTTAACCGTTTCGGAAGGCGGGCAATTGCTCTGGATCGGACCAAACTTCGATAGATCCCAAAAAACATAAAATAGAATTTTTAATCAAATGAAACCCATTTTATTAATTAACTAGGTAAAGGCTTTAAAATCAGCAAATGAGACAATTCGAATTCTTGAACCAAAATCGATGGTCGGAAATAAACGAGACGCCCTCTTTAACTGTTCGCGTAGCTTTAAACTTACTCTGATGTTGATTTATGAATAAATAATTTGCTTTTCTTTAACTATATTTTGTCTTATAAATTTCAAACAGTGACAGAAAATAAAGGGAGGAAACACTGTTGTCTTTTCCTTTACAGTACACCAAAGGTACAGTTAAAACCACTTTATTAATCAAGTCGATTCATTACCCGAGGAGTAGAATATACTGAGATATTCTTTAAATTTTGCTCTCGCTGAGAATTACCATATACATGTACTGAAGCGAAAAAAAATAGAACAAACCAAATTATTTATTCATAAATCAACATCAGAGTAAGTTTAAAGCTACGCGAACAGTTAAGAGGCCGTCTGGCTTATTTCCAACCATCGATTTTGATTCAAGAATTCGAATTGTCTCATTTCCTGGGATTTTACAGCCTTTAACTAGTTAATCTTTAAAATGGGTCTCATTTGATTAAAAATTCTAATTTGTGTTTTTTCGGATTTATCGAAGTTTGGTCCGATCCAGAGCAATTACCCGCCTTCCGAAACGGTTAAAATAGCACATATTGCAATTGCTCTCAAAAAATAAATATTCGCTAAAAAGATCCACTTCTTTTTGTAAACTATATACTCATCATTGTAGTTTATTTAGCAATGTTTCAATTATGATTCATTCTTGTTTCTTCATAGGCCAAAACAAGATTTCCGACCCGCCTAATCCAGCTTTGAACGAAACACGGAAATAGCCCAACTTTGAAGGCAAATTTTAAAAATGTGGCACCTGCTTGAGACTACTGAATTACATGAACAGAATCTATAAATGACCTTTTCTTGAAAACAAGAATAAAATTTGTCAGCACACCAAGTCTGCAAAGCTGACAACCGCTTAAAATTCAGGAAATTTTCAAAATTTATAGGTAACGAACATCTTCGTCTTTACAAATTCTTCTGATAAATTCGCATACTATAACCCCTTAAGCTCTCTTACCTGGCTTTAGAATGTCTGTTCCAGCCTTTACAGTCATCTCTGAATTCTAGGTATCCTCAGAATTAATAGCTTTTTCCTCCAGCTGTAAGTTTGTACACGTTCCCGGCGAACCAGATGCATCTTAGTAGCGTGACTGTCACATCGCAACATATGTATAAAAGAAGCGTGGATGTTCTTTGCATCGCTGACTGTTGTTTTGCTCAAAGCCACTCTTGATCGAACAAAATCCTCTTAAAACGTTTGCAGGGACATATTTGGGACTGTGTTACCACATATAAACGTTGCAAACGGCGAGTCGGAGATTGTAAAATCCTGCGGCCATCTTGTGTTTACAACAGGTGTTTTCGTTCCCAGTTTCCTTGTGAGTGTAATTCAAAGGTGAAATCGACAACTTGCAATGAAGGCGAAATGTTCTTTCTCGGAGTTGCGAAAATCTAGTTGTGGTGATTTCCGCGGTTGTTCGTTTGCCGTGAAAAACTTACTGGAGTGCAAAGATGACATAGACAGTCACTTGAGGAGTTTCCATCTTTCCAAACTAATAGGAAATGTCGAAGAACACGATCTCATACTTATGAGAGCTGGCAAATTCGACTTGTCAACACACCAGCAGGAGTGCTATTTGATTTGCCCAAAACACAGATACAATCTGGGACGTAATTGGCGTCCTTTAAGGACATGCCAATACCCTCTCCATTCTGGAGCAAGGAAAAAACTCAAGAACAGAGATGTGGTAAACGTGCAGATGTCTAAAAACATTCAAACTATTTTTGGCGTAACAGTTCCAATTGGTTCAGGTATAAGAGAACGACATTTATAAATATTTCAAACTCTCAAATTATTATAAATATCAATCCTCGCTGAAATGAAGATGACTGTTTCCAGAAAGTTGTGCTGCTATGTTAAGTGTTTCCCATTAGTTTGTTCCTACGCAGCAGCGTAAATGTGTTGTTCTAGTAATGGGATACTTCTCATATTTTTAAATTCGTGCCCAGTCCTTTTTTAACTTAGAGAAGGCATATTAATAAAAATGATAACGGCAGTCACATCTGAGTTTGGATGTACCTAATAAAGTATAAAGACTTTTCAGGACCGTTTCCTTAAAAGTATTTGTTAACAAGGCCAAATGTTTAACGATATCTATAACTAACATGTTTTCGTTTATTTGCCCAGCGAATTGTACTTCCTGTCTGAAGAAACAAAAGAAAAAATCCGAAGAACATTTCGGATTGATGGAGCCGCCATGCTACGAAAAGGATAAAGAAAAGACAGAAAACCAGGATTTGAGGTTTGCAGACAAAAACTGTTTGCTGTTATATGTTGCATATTTTTCATCAATTGAGCCAGTTATAGAAGAAAGTTTGTTGTACCAAAAAAATACCTGCTAGGATTAACACATCCTAACACATACCTCACCTTTAAGAAAACTGTACTTAATTACACGAATAATATTTTACCTGGCTCACGTTTTTATATATCTATATCAAAGATGAAGGACAGAATGTAACAGATAAATGTATTAAATAAAGGCATAATGTATACAGGAAATTGAAGAAACATTGACCCTGTGAAATGGGTAAGCCACGAACGATAAGGCCTAATGGGATTCTGGGTAAGTAGAATTGGTAAGCTAAGTGATATTTCATTTAGCTATTCAACCTGTCTTATTATTAAGTCACAGATACATTTTCTAGTAAACGTTTGGGTTGCATTGTTTATGGTTTTTGCTTTCATGGGTCAACGTTTCTTCAATCAGGTGTAAACAGTTCACTCAGTCTCGGTGCAAATACGTTTATATCTTGTTTACTTTGTAGATTTGCCAAACAGATGGCAGCAATAAATTTAAAAAGCACAACAAGCTTGGAATGTACACCAGTGACGTCTAGACTTCTAAAATCTGAGATCGAAAAACAGGTGGAGTGGGATGCCCGAGCAATGGACGGAAGATGATAATGAAGACTCCCAAGAAGAGGAAGAACGGACAGAAAAGGTAGAGTCTTTGATTGCCTCATATAATGAAGCAATGGCCACTTAGAGAAAACAAATGTCGGAAAAGTTAGTCCTTTGACGTTTCAGTTGAAATCTACTTGGGATGAAGCGTCAGAGAGTGAAAAACAAATATGCATTGAAAAAGCAATGGAAGGATGCAGCATTGTATGTGAAATAATCGCACCAAACGCTGGAGACAAACTTTTGCAGTCATGTGTCCAGTTATCAGATGAGGAAACCGAACATGTTTCCGGTGACTTGGTGGCTCTTATGCAAGCATACAAAAATGCACCAACAAAAAACTTAAAAACACAAATCCTTAGTATTTATGCTTACCGTTATTCAATGAAAAAACTGCAAAAGCTGCATGAACCTTACGAAAGCATAACTACTTGGCAAATAAAGCGAGCAAGAGCTCATGCTCGAGAATGTGGACCTGGTTTAATCGTTGAGAAGCAGTCATCACATTGCGTTCGCCTGGATACAAATCTTGTAGACCATTTCGTTGATTTTATTAATCGACCGTACTTTTATCAAGATGTCGCGTTTGGAACCCGAAAACTGAAGTTGGACAACGGTGAAGAAATAACCATGCCAAATGTGGTTCGGACAGTTACTCGTTCAACCATGATAAGCCAGTATCTAATGTTCTGTGAAGAAGAAAAGGTTGTACCTCTTAGCCCTGTGACGTTGTTTCGCATTCTTGAAGTGCGGGAAGCCTCCCAACAAAGGTCGTTGTGTGGTCTTGACAATACTGCTGCTGAAGGGTCGGCCGGTTTTGAAAGAATTTGTAAAATAGTTGATGATCTTCAACGGATGGGTGAAGAAAAGAGTTGGGCAGAAGAAATGAAGAAGTCTATCCAAGCTGGTAAACGCTATTTCAAAACCGAATATCGCAATCATTGCCAGCAAGATGACAGCGGATGTCCTGATCATTGTCTAAAGTTCGCACTTAGTGATGCCAGTGATTCAGACCTAAAAGAACAATGTGGACATGAACATCAAATTTCCTGTAGCCAGTGCGACGACATATCCATTTGCCTTGACAAGATAGGGGACGCGATCAAAAGTAAAGACACCAAATTTTATAGCAAGGAGCAACAAGAAGACATCATCTATGATTTCGAGCGAGCTACAAAGGTCATCAATCAGTGGAAAGCACATATCATGAGGTCGACAAACCAAGAACGTTTAAAGCAAGAAATTCTTGAGAAATTAGAATCCAGCTCAAATTTAATTGTCATGGACTGGGCCATGAAATTTCTGCAAATCCGTTTTCGTGAGAAGCAGAGCGATTGGTATGGCAAGAGAGGCCTTAGTTGGCACGTTAGTAACGTGATATCACGTGATGGGTCAACAGGAGAGCTTAAGGTTACTTCTTTTGCACATTTGTTTGACCAATGCACACAGGATTGGTTCGCAGTAGCATCAATAATTGAGCATTTGCTTAACTACTTGAAAGCAAATGATGTTAAAAGTGTTTACCTCAGATCAGACGAGGCAGGATGCTATCATAGTAACTTTTTGATATCTGCAGTGAAAAACATCGGAGAAAGAGTTGGGATCAAAGTTGAAGCCTATGACTTCTCGGGACCGCAAAGTGGCAAAGACATTTGTGACCGGATTCTTTGTCCTCTGAAATCATCAATTCGAACTTATTGCTCAGAAGGCCACGATATCCTGAAGGCAACGGATATGCGAGAGGCACTCCAACAACATCCTGTTAAGGGAACGTCTGCCTCAGTAAGTGTTGTGGATGAATCAAAGAAAACTCTTCTGATCAATAAGCTCGACCACTTTGGCGGTTTCCACAATTTCCGTTTTGAAGAGTCAGGAATCCGAGCCTGGAAAGCTTATGGTATTGGTTGAGGGAAGCTTTTCCCATACGACACAGTGTATGTTCAAAACCAGGGACCAACCTTGCTTCAAACTGACGAGGGGTTTCCAGACACAATTAAAGAACAGGAGCTGAAGCCTAGAAAAAAGCCTTCACAGGAACAGAGGAGCCTTTAACTGATATAAATCCTCTTTTTGAGTGCTCTGTGCCAGGATGTACTGAAGTGTTTGATTCATTTACAGATCTGGAGATGCACCTTGATGTCAGTCAACACGCCAAGAAGCGAACACAGAGTGAAAGTATTTACGACCGGATAAGGAGAGACTGGGCAGCAAAATTTGCAACGGTGGATGTAGCTGAAAAAACACCTTGCGTTACATTGCCCACGTCTTCTGGAACACCCAGCAGACAATCTCTGAAAATGGGATGGGCTATCAGCAAGACCAACACAGGCTCAACTCGCTTTTCACCGAAAGTTAAAGATTATCTCACGGCCAAATTCGATATCGGTGAAAAAACTGGCCGTAAGGCTGATCCTGTTCAAGTAGAGCAGGATATGAGAACTGCAAGAAATCCATCAAACGAGCGCCAGTTTAGTAGTACAGAATGGTTGACAAAAACACAGATCCAGGGCTTCTTCTCCCGTCTTGCAGCGTCACGACGCAAAGACAAGGGCTTACTTGGAATGTCAGTCAATAAAGAAGAAGATAAAAAGTTGCATGTCTTGTGGAAGATACAGAACGACAGGAGTTACTTGAAGAAATAACTGATCAAGTTGGGCTGAAGCATCCCATTATTTTTGATGTTTACGACCTCTGTGAATATTATCACCAAGGCAACCTGTCAGCTTTTAATGTTAAAATGCTTAAAAGCATTCTTTCGCATCTCGAAGTACCTTTCAAGTCCAAAGACAAAAAGGGAATTCTCCTTAGCAAACTGAGCGTGCTTATTGCAGCGTGTACATGCGATGCTACTCTCTATAAATAGATTTGTTTTGGCTGAAGGTATTGACTTGTTAGTTTCATGATCGAAAACAATTCTCATCACCAGTAAACACTTAGAACGAACAACAGCATGTTAATCTCTCTGTGCATTGAAACAGACTGTAAATTGCGTAGAGACTAACGCATTAAGTCTGCCAAGAAAAACATACAGCAGTAGCAATATTCAATATTCAGTGTCGCTAGTTAAGTAATGAGTGTTTCGAATAATATATTTTGGTCGGGTCCTATCTGGACTTGTAAAAATTAAGGGCTTCAAGCCTACAAGACTGAACACATACCCAGTGGTTGAGTATCGAAGTTCTTTACCCGTAAACAGTATACAGTCAGGGGAGATCCAGGATTTTTCAAAGGGGGGTAGCTCTTTACCAATATTTTTGTTTACTTTATTGTTCAAGCCCCAGTTTTTTTTAAGGGAGGAGGGGGTTTCAAGCTTTTAGGCATTTTTGTAAAAGTGGGAGTTCAAATTAATTTGGTTATGAGGCTCATATTTCATGGAGCCGTAGGCTCCATCCTCCTAGGGGGGGGGGTCTGGGGGCATGCCCCCCTCAGAAAGTTTTGAAAAGTTGAAGCCTCTTAGACGTGATTTCCGTGATTCTGAGCAGCTTTATACAGCTGCCAATTAAGTTATTAAACCACTGTTTTTCCTTGATATTTTGGCAAAATATTTTTTCCTCAACTTACCTTGAGTTATATTTCGGAGAAAAAGTCTAGTTCGTATAAAACGAACAGTGATTGAAATTTAAAATTGACAGGCCACGAATTTACAGGAAAGAACAGATATGCGTTGTTTTGCTCACCAACGTGCGTGGAAATTTTTTGCCCTTGGTAAAGTGACCAGGGAAAACTTTTGCGATGGTATGGTATCTGATTGGTAAGAAAACTCGCTAAAAAGATGTAAATGGAGAAGGAAATCATTCCAGCAAGGCAAAAACAACTCTTGAAAGCTAAAAGAAATTTACTTTGTTAAAATTATACACGCATGTTTTTTGAAATATAACTCTTGTTTTTGTTTTAAAAAAAATCAGTTTTCTTTTAAGAGTTCAGACTCTTTCCATTTCTTCCCTTAGTTTTCTTCCCTTCCTTTTATTATGATCTGGCTGTCCGGCTGGCTGCTATAAACTGTT
>NW_027558828.1:0-7989 GCF_052425735.1 Oculina patagonica | reverse complement strand
ACTAGTAGTAATCAGCGATTAGGGGAATGCGTTCGAGTAAGGCTTGAAAGGAGGGGTAGTTTTTGGTGTTGACTGGGATTTCCCTTTTTCTTGTACAATTTGTTGATGATGGGACAAAAGAGGAAGGTGAAATGTTTGTAAGAATAATTTAACAACATTGATGGCGAATAAACTGTGAACAATAACTTTATTAATTCTAAGAATGAATGTGTGTTATGTGTAACACACAAGTATGAAAGTAACGACACAGTTCAAAATTCAAACTTAAACTCAGCTGTGGCACTGTTCCTTTAAGGTTACAGACAACATTATTTTATATTTGAAACTAACAGCAACATGTTAATTCCATAGAAAGCACTTTTAACTTGAAACAGCAATATATTGAAGTATGAATTAATATTGCAGAATTTGCTTTCAACTAAAAATACTTACTGCCTAGATAATTACATTGTCACACCAAGTTCCTGGTGTTGACATTTGCTGAATGTAGTCTTGCCAACTATTGTCAGAAACGCTCTCAACATAAAATTCTGGATCATTATTCAAGTGCCTAATACCAGCAGCACGAATTTGAAAATGCAACTCTGCAGTTCCATACAGTTGGTGTGAAACTGACCTAAAAAAAACAGTCTCCACTCCCACCAACATCATAAGGCATTAAACTTATTAATGAAAGTCTCTCATTAAGAGATACCCAAGGCAAATTACAACTTTCATTTGCAGGAAGCATACCTGATCATACCTCCTTTTAAATTTGAACTTTGGAAAATGACCAAAAGCGCTATTGTGACTGAAGTCAGACTTTGTTTGAAGCATGTCAATTGATAACTCTTTCTGTTTACCAAAGCAATACTTGTATCTTTTTTCTCTTTCTGTTTGTTTATGAAAAAAACATATATATTTACTGTAAAAATGTCCAGAGTTACACAAAATAAACCATTTCTTGTAATTGCTACAAAAATTTCTAATAAGTGAGGAGCGTTGGAAATTATGTTTCAGTAGTTTTTTAAGTCTACTTCTGTATTTCTTTCTTCTGAGCAATTTAGTAACTCTACGAACAGAAATTCGAGATGGTTCTCTGTCTCGTTTCCTGTTGCTTTTTGCTTTTTTCACAGCCTGAGATTTCTCAGCATTTGTAGAGATCATAGCAACAGAACAACTCCTATCGCCATTCTTTCCAGCTACAACACGGACATCTCTTTCATATCTCTTTATAAGCTTACTATCATAATTATTGTGGGTATCATTTATCGAAGTCTGGACAGAACCCTTTGCACGACGTGATTTGGTCACGTTATACAAAAGAATGCTTCCGGTGCCGCATTTACTCGACTGAACAATGGTTCGGTTGTATTCGATCGCTTCATCTGACTGAACAATGGTTCGGTTGTATTCGATCGCTTCATCTGCTCTGATGTCGTCTACACCGTGCAAATGTTTAACGCAAATGCGAGCCTCATCACTCGATAACGCCGTGTTCTGATCACAAGTAATGATCAAGTGGCTCAACAGCCGCCGAGCTACATAACTCGGAAAGTTGTTATTTGATCACAAGCCATGATCAAGTGGCACAATGGCCGCTGAGCTATACAACTCAGAACATTTGCTATTTCACCACAAGCAACGGTCAGTTTTGGTCGCAGTTCAGCAACCAAAGACGACAGAAGAGGCGATTCTTGTACGAGAACGAAAGTAAACAGTTTTACTACGTACACAATCTAGCGACCAAACGAAATGTTCTAGCGAATTCGTGAAGCACGCGTGCAGAACAGCGACAAAAGACGACAAAAGGGACAATTCAATGCGAAAACGAGACTAAAATTATCGTCGCACCAGTTTCGCGGCCGAGACTTGCCCCTGCAAAAATCAACCGGGGCGGCCAATTTGGAGTCCATACACCTGCGCGCGCATTACGGCTCGATTCATCCCGCATAACAGTGCACAGGCCTACCAACTCAAAAGACACAGGACGCAAAACAGAATTAGGCTTGCGCTCTCCTTCGTCGAACGCAATAAGATAATGGTTTCAGTACTAATTCAAAAAATGCAAAAGTTAACTAAATATATAGATAGCGTTCAACTGTTGCAGTTCTTAGTAAGTTAACGTTAAAAGTCACCAAGTTTCAAAAACTAAAGTTATGACCAATGGCATAACAATCTAACTTTCACATTTAGACACTTAATAAATAGTTTAATTGTTGTCCTGTATTAAAAAGTGCATGATAGTTATCAAGTAAAAACGACACTGATTAAGTCAGCAATCAAACACTCTCTATGAGTAAGGTCTCTCGTTAGTTAGGATTGATCTTGGAGCCATTTGGCCAAATTCTGTGACTTGCTTTCCAGCGAATCAAAGTTGCTGCTTAATTTTTCAACGTGTTCTTGTATTAGAGGTATTGCTCTTAACTTTGCCTTTCCCTGCCCTTTTGAACAATTAGGTAAGACACATGAACTTCTCCTTTGAAGCAATGTCGCGGACTTTGGTGCTACTTCCATCAAATCGTCCGACTTAAGTCTTTGAAGTGGTATTTCCGGTAACTTCCATTCCCCGTGTCTACTGGGGCGGCAACATAACTCCTGGGAAGAACCACTTCTCAAAGTTCCAAGTGAACAGATACTTTCTGAATGCGATCTTACGTGGCGTCTCCCCTCAGAAGCGTAGTATGGTTTTGCAGAACAACATCTTGTTGGTGGCATATTCAGTGATGGTTGCGATCCTAAAATTGATGAGCGTGTACGGCAGCGCACTGCATTCTGGGTGTTGTTTTGCCGATCATTTTCTTTCTTACTGGACTGTAAATCTTTTGCACTCATTATTTCTTCAACATGGGGAAATGAAAAAAAAAAAAACAAGATGAATTTTCAATTCTTTGGACAACGTCCTATCAGATGACCAAAGCAGATAGCTTTAAGGGAAAATCGTTTTCCTGTTAGGCAAAAGAAATATATAAATAAAATCATGAGGTGAAGAATAATCGAGAAGCGGAAGAGGAAGAGAAGAGAAATCGAGAAGCGGAAAATAAAGAAACAAAATAATAAACTCTGGAATACCTGTCAGATTTACTGTCAAAATTAAAAAGCAAGTCTATTCGGTTTAAGTTCATTGACCTGAAAGAGCATTGTTTTCTTGAAGAACATACAGTGAAGGAAAAGTGCATTTAATTTGGAATATTATATCAACTCGTGCAAACATCTCGTTTAGTGGACTTAACCAAGCGTGAGAAAGAATACATTCCAGTTATAATAATATACGAAAGAAATAATTGTTATATAGTTCCTTGCCATGATTAAGAAGTAGTGAAGCTCACGCTTTAGCAAAATCGCGCTCTTGTAAGCGCGCTCAAGAGTGCATTCAATAATTTTTACTTCAAAATAGCGCAAACGTGAATGTCCTAGTATAGTCTTATTTTGAATTGAATTATCCAAACATTTTAAATCTTCCTCCAAAACTTCTGAAAAACGAACCGTTTTGTAGACGAACTCCAGCCACCGCACACTAGTAGAAAGTAATTCTACAGTAATTCTACAAAACCCAACAAACATGGAACACGGAGCACGGAACTCGGAACACGAAACGCGGAGCAAAAACACGGAACTGGCACTGTTGACGTAATGATGGCGCAAGCAAAGAGAATTCTACATTTTGAACATCAAAATAAACGAGGAACTGATTTCAGTCCTTTCTTTCACCTCGCAGTGTTTTGTAAAAGAAATACAAAACATTTTCTTTTTTAATCGAATTATTGAGAGAACTCGAAAAAGCTAACACCCATCTGTGGCTTGTGATCCCACAGCATTGTCCCTCTAGCAAACTTTGAAACACGGAAAGTGCATTCTATTTCTTAATTACAAGTCTAATAGCATTTGCTTGCGGACTTCAGTTGTTAGAAACTTGTAAACAACAATGTCACTCAGTAATTTCTAGATACTACCCGATAATGCAAGTCCATTGTAATGTAAATATAGGCCATGTCAGGCCACATCAGGCTATACCCCCACTTCCGAGTGTTTTGTTTTTGCGGGTTTTAACTAGTCAGTGATTAATTTCTTTGACAGACGCTTATTTAAAATTAGTGACCAACTTTCTGTACCCAATGTTTTTTTACAAACACAATTAAATTCATTCACAAAATAAATTCAATAAATTTGAACCAATGTTTTTGATTACCACGTATAATCAATATTCAAAGCCTTTTGAGAGTAAACTTCTCTTTGCATTTTTTTGCCTTCAAAGATAACTCATTTTTACACTTCTAACGAATATTACAATTTCATGCCTGCTTCTTCATGAAGACCGAGACGTATTCCCATATAATCCGTGCGCCTTAAACGCTATATACTTTTTAACAACAGTTTTTATAACATGTCGCTTATTGCACAGAAGTTTGGTCAGAATATAATATCATTTTACGTGTGCTGTAACTGAGGTGGTAGTAAGTCCTAGTTAAGTTTATACGGTAAGCTACTTGATTCTGATTGCACAAAAATCAGTAACCAAGGTGAAATGTGCTCTTAAACTCAGTTACAGCTTTAATACCATTCTTCTCTCTGTCTTGTTCAATCGATACGCGTTTATGTACGTACCGAATTGGCTGGCTTTGCGGGAAATAGCCTGCGAGCAAGTTTACCTTTGGGTCAAAGCAGCGATAATGCAAGAGTCGGCGAGCGACGCTAGACCGGAGGGGAGCCAGCGAGACTCGTTCTCGCGTTTTCGATGCTTGCAGTGCTTGCCGCTAGCGCGTATGGCTCAAAGGTAAGCCAGCACGCAGGCTATTCAAGAAATTGTAACTCACATCTGACTTCCTTATTTTTAAAAAGTGCATATGCATATCCTGCTTGCAAAAGTCTCCTATTTCTCTACTTCGATTTAAAAGTGCTCCTTATCCCTTATTCGAAACAGCCAGGAGAAAGAAGATGTTTGCACGCCAGGTTACAATGCTCATCAGTACTGAGAAAAATATTATTCATTCAGCGACATAAACTTGTTTTTTTTTTACAAGAGCCAAGCATCTGTGCAGTCAAGTATGATAAGATCTTCACAAAAGTTTAAAATGCTTCTGGGCGCTAGCAGTCAAGTATTCACAAAGCTTTGCATGTGCCAGCAGGTACTCACCTAAATTGAATGTTCTTCCAGCTCTGTTGTGTTAAAATTCCTCTGTTTTAGCCGGATGGCCTACATCTTTCTCTGATACTCCTGAATCAGCGAAGTTTAGCAAATGATTGAAGAATAAACTACACTGCATTAATTGACGTCATCCTCTCGAGTTAATTAACAGTTTGACATTATTGGCGACTTGAAAATGAAAATCACCCCGAGGGCTCGAAAAAGCCCACCCATTGCCGCCATTAAAAAAGCCATCTTTATCTTAAAACCTTTTTCAAATTAAGAAAGCAAAAACTATTCCATTTCATTAGTTTTGAGCAAAAGTATTTTTCGTTTTAAACAAATTTTCCGAAGCGATTTTTAGAGATTGCCAGATTGACACGAGAGGACCCCCGGAAGTTGTTACAATGCAATCCACACATATGCTTACTTTGTTGAAATCAAACATTTCAGCTGATTGGTTGGTTGGGATGTCACGTGTTCTATTGGAACCTAATGTTTGTGCCAGGTTGGTTAATCAAACTTTTCAGTCGGCATCAAACTCGGTTGAAACACCAGTAAAATTTGGTTGGAAGTTGTCCTAATACTTTTCCCAACCGTTTTTATATCAGGGTGGGGGCAGGGGGTTTAGAACTCCCTTATAAACTGAATAAGGAGCGTACGTAATTATGTTTGTTGTAATCGTCGGAAATTCAGAATCTCGTTTAATTTTGTGGGCGTGGTTCGAATTCTCTTTCGATTACTGGAGATAAAACTAACGGTGTTCCCTTTTGGACTAAAGTTCCCTAACCGATACCAAGCCAAGAATTTCAACTCCTGAAACGTTGGACGATAGCTATATCATGTGGGAGACCTACACCAAGGGTAATATTAAAAGCCTTTAATTTCAGTCAAACGAATCGAAACATATTTTAATAGTACACGAAAAATGCAATGCCAAATCCAACCAACTCATTTCCTGGTTGCCTTTAATAGAACCCGGCTAAACAATTGTCCATCATTTTAGTTAACCGAAAGCCGCTCGAAAAGCTAGTTCCATTGTCGTGTTTTATGACACTCCCAACAACTCCACTCAAATCCAGCGTTTTCCTTTGAAACCCGTCACTTAACACCAAAGAGAACTTGTTATTAGTTACATTGGCAACGCCCTAGAAATACATGAGTAGAACACGAGGTCGATATCAGCATACAGATGAGCTAGGAAAATTTCTAAATATAACGCTGTTATAGAACCATGCAAAAATGTTTACACAGACAAGATGTCTTTAAACCACAGCTTTTGTTAGACAGAAAACTCGGTACAATATCAGTTTTAAAAACATCAACCCATACGAATCCTCATGAAAACCTACACACTTTTGCAACCAGTTTCTTTATTACAACCAAATGCTCTTTCCATTAAAAAAAAATATTACAATATTAGTTCTAAAATGATGTATAAAGATTGCTTTCTTGAATATCTCGGAAAGCCTTAAGTCATCAACGCTACCTTCCTTCATTATATGGATAATTAGATTAAAGACCACAAGTGCCCATTGAAAGGTATTACTAATTTAGCCAAGTAAACGGAAACATGCATTCATGGAATACTTGGTGACTATCAGCAAAATCTCGGTGACACTTTTCTTCAGCACTTGTTCATTTCACTGCTAAGATGTTGAAAGTATGCAGATCTATATAACGGCGTCACTTATCAATCAATATGGTGTTATCTGATTGAGATCCTATATCTTGCCTGATTGAAATAATGTGATCGCTGTATCGTTATAATCACCGGAAAAACCGCCAGTTTGGCTCTTGGTGGAAATGAATCTTATGCCTAAGAAATTAGCTCTTTGTTCAACGAAACCCTTCATTTACTCAATACATTCTATGCCTGATCGGACCTGATTACAATCTTGTTCCAAGAAGGCGTTCCTGGCAGAAAGAAGTCGTGCATGAATTTATGTTTATGACAATTTGTTTTCTAAAAATGTCCAGTTATCTCTGCTTCACTGTGTTATTGCCCTATATCGGCGCCAGAATGCAATCTATACATCCTTGATACTTAGTTTCCTGACTTGTTAGCGTATTTGTTTTAGGCTTGAATCACGTTAAGGCTAGCTGGATGGCCTTGACTTTCTTGAGTGCACGGAAATGACATTGCGCATGCACTAAGTACTGATGAGGTGATAGTTAGATGACTTAGATGGTTGCCGGTATACGCCGGCAACCATCTAACTCAATTTCAAAGCGGATACCCGTCTGCGTGGCATCATTTTTTCCTTCTAACTTTCCGCTTTGGCAAGAAGTGATTGCTGAGGAGTAGTAGTTTGTGCCACGAGACGTCCATCAGCAGTGATGCGAGAGTATCATGCGCGAGCCCAAAGCTAGCTAAAGTGTAGGAAATGGCACACCTTGAACAGCTCAGATTAAAAAGAATCACGAATGTATTGCGACTACGTAATATATAACTATATAACTGGTTTACAGGTCAGCCAAAACAAATGCCTCACTTCGTATAACAGTTCAGTATAAGCATCCGAGATTGCAGGCCAAATTCAATATTACATATTGTTGTTCACATTCAAATGAAGTAAATAAATCTTCTGCTGACTACCGTTACACCTTAGTTCATTAAAGTCTGAGACACTTGGCCCTTTTCCACACTTTTTCCTTTTTACCAACAGAAAATAGGCCTTATTCGTATTCTCGGTATTGGACTGGAACTAGCTTGCAATGGAGGCTAATGCGGGTAATCTTTTCAAATGCAAATGACATGAAGCTGTTATTAATGATATTCCCCCATTGCAAGCCAGTTCCAGTCCATTTCGGAGAATACGAATATGGTCTATTAGTATGATGCCACATCGCCTGGCTGTATTTAATGTATATGGATATGTGCT
>NW_027558827.1:0-7982 GCF_052425735.1 Oculina patagonica | reverse complement strand
TTATATCTTCGGAATAAATTCAGAAGGCAACAATGGCGTGTTTACTTTTCTCTTCCAGTTCATGGTACTAGAGCGATTATCACCTAAGTATCTAAAGTACCGTATTTTCTCGATTAAACGCCGGGTACCGAATAAACGCCGGGTCTCCAAGGTGGAGTTAAAAATAGGCCCCTAAGGTATTTATTTAAGGTATGATAAGTTGTATCTATATCAGCCAGATACATTTTTGTCAAAAACAGCGAATAAAAACCGTTTCTAAATGAAAACCAGGGTCGAAAAACTGCGGGAGTCAAATAAACGCCGGGTCCACCAGGTCAAGTTTGTAATAAACGCCGGGGCGTCTAATCGAGAAAATACGGTACTTTGGTTTGCCATCGCTACGCTTAGTTTTAACTTCCTCGTCCAATCAGAAGTAAAAACAAAACCAATCGTGACTCACTCGCACACGTTTTCCCGCGCTTCGTGCCGACTGTAATTGCCAGGAGTTTTGATTGGTTCACTGGATTGTCCATGTCCTTTGTGATTAGTCAGAGTGATTGCTTTGGCTTTGGTTTTGCTGCACTCAATCGAAAATCACTCTATCATAAAGCGCGAGTACGGCCGGACGGATTGAGGTGAAACGGTCCAGAAAAGGCCGTCCGGTAAACGTGAGTGAGCGCGCGCGCACGCACGCAAGTGAACTAAGTGAGAGCATTTATCAACTTTGCAACAAAACCTGAACACAAAGTTGTTAATAAAATAAAATGCTTGAAGACTGAGCTTGTCATTTCCCACGGACCTCAACGGGCCAAATACTTTCGCGTCCAACTTGCATTGTAAATATATAACCCTACTACTCGGGTCAACTTACACCGGTTACGCTTCAGTTAACCTTGTAAAATTTTGTCGTAAAAAGCAGTTATTCGAAAATAATTCCGTTCCAGTGCAAAAATACGACAAATTGTGAATGAACACGATGTTTCTTGGTCACAATTCGCTGTTTTTGTCGGTATTTTTAAACATATCTGGCTTCTTGGAGCCAAATAAAATTGTCCCGGGTAGGCGAGTTATCCCTAGCAGAGCGTTTACAAGGCGCTAGGGTTACCCTGGCGCTAGGGAAACCTACCGCTCAGCTAGGGTTACCCTAGTGCTAGGGTAACCCTAGCTGCCTTGTAAACACGTCGATGAAAAAAAAAGAAATGTGGGAGCGCCAGGGTAACCCTAGCACTAGGGTTACCCTACCTGCTTGTAAACTGGCCCTTAGACGGTGTACCAATAGATGCGTTAGTTATTTTGCGAGAAAGAACAAGTCCGATTGGTTTACTTTTCGCATTCAAAAGTTATTAAAGTGAGATCTTACTTTGTAGGAGGCGAATAAGTATTGAACAATCAAACTCGGTACTACCAATAGCGCATCTGCATATAGCAGGATGAAGATTCCAGGCCACCTCAGGCACTGCTGATTTTCCAGGTTCTTCTGGACATGATTCTCTGATTTGAATGAGTGTAACTTATTTTATGACCTACGGTCGTGTCCTCCTTCCCTATATGTCAAGCAGGTTTTAAAAACCTCTACCAGGGAGGAACCACACACCAGCCCTCTGCAGGAGCCCATGACTTGGGTGTTTACAGCCTGAACCACGATTTGGAACGACGCGCGAGAGCGAGAAATACCGCGCGAGACCGCGCGCGTCTTTTCGCTTTCTCGTGCCGTTCCAAGTCCCCTCTCGGTTTTACGACTGGGGAGGGTGACTGGGGTTGAAAATGGCATTGTCAATGTTTACGCCAAAGGCGTGCAAAATCTTGAAAAATACCCCCTCCAAACTTTTGATTTTGACAAGGACGTTATGTAGTTTAAAAGGACATATTCCAAGGCGGTCATTTCTTTATATCCCGGGGAACGAAGAACGAAAAGTGTCAAAAGCTACTGGTTTGAATTCTGACTGTGTCGTGTTGGATTGTGAAGATGGAGTGGCGGCAAACAAGAAGGTAAATTCAAATTTGTACTAATTAATCGATGTCTGGAGAAATACTTGGAACTGTGTTCAGTGATTGAATTGCAAAGTTTTGTAGTCTATTCTCACAAAATTTGAGCGACTAGTGACCCCTAGGATGGACTAAGTCACCGGGGGATCAAAAGGGCCCGGCTGTAGGGCCATTCCATTTTATATTCACCCCCTCCCCCCCCATATATATGAGATTTTATGAAGGGGATTTTTAAAGTCATTTCTGAGGTGGTAGCCCCATCGGGACTCATCAATAGGGGGGTGTGGATATAAAATGGAATGGCCCGTGGAAGGTGACATGCATTGAAACAATAAGCTTTACCTGGTAGGAAATTATTTGTTTGGATGATCGTAACGATAACAGCCAATATTCTTGTTTCTGATTGGTTCAGATCTCGTGGGTTGTCCAAGTTGAACTTTTTTGTGCAGATTGGACATCTGCACCATTCATACCTCAATGGGCTGCCGAAAGCATCTGGAACCTTAAGTATTTGAAAATTTAAGGTGGCTCTGCAACCTCTCGGCAAAAGGTTGTATCTTAACGTACTAACAGAAACCCATAAGGGTTGAAACGTGCAACTCCCTATGATTTGCATTGTACAAAGCGTTTGCACATTTGTTTACACTAAGTACCATATTTGGAAAATCACGAGAAACATTTAACCAATCAGAATTACTATATTTGGATTAAATTCACAGCGTACGCTAGCTCGCGCTCGATGGCGTAATCTTGTTTTTGAACAAGCTTGGTTGAATAAAGTTAAATTTGGTTAAATTCTCCTGTGTCATCTTCTTGAAGTAGTCTGGAGAACTTCGCTTCGATACACTTGATGTATTTCTTTAGTTTCTGTAAGAAAATTACGGCGTTTAGGTCGAAATTCAAGCAACTTACCGCAAAACCAAAAAATATGTTGCGTATGTCATTACGTGTATAAAGCATCCGCGTACAAATTCTCCGTGTTTCCAAATATGGTACTTAGCAGAATGAATATTCAAACGCTGTGCGTGCGCGTTACACGTTTCAACCCTTATGGGTTCCTGGTACTAATCATTAATCAACAATAAAAAAAATGGGGATCACCAGCTGGTAACTATAAGTACTTTAAGCTAAAATTGATTGTGGTTTTGATAAGTTATATTGATGCTGTGGTAACATATTTTAACAGGAAAATGACTACAACTTACCGTAAACACCCGCGGATAAGCCGCACCCGCAGATAAGCCGCACCCTGAGTTTAACAACTCAAATGTTGGAAAAAAAGTTTTTTGAAAGTAAATCAAAGAAAATCTAAAGTCGAGTCTTTAGGAAGTCTTCTTCATCGAACGTACGTAAAACTCAATGAACATTGAAACAGAAAATACTTCAGTCTTACCCACAGTTTGAGCTCTTTAATATAATGAAAACCAACTTTGACGTATTATGGGTGATCTTTTTCTGGCATTTGTTGACAGGTATCTCTTCATTCAACGCAGTTCTTCCATAGATTTTTGTGTCACAACAACAAGAACTTGCGTTTACCGAACGTTCGTAGCTAGGGTGAGAACGTATAAAAGCAAAACAAGATGGCGATGGAGCCGTTCGGGTTTCGTGGCTATCATATCGACAAATTAAAGAGATTTGGGAGCCATCTATTGGAGATAAACTCGTTGCATGAAGAGAGTTTCGTAATCAGTTAAACAAATTTTCCATCAAAGTGCAAAATAAGAAAGAAACAATTGCCCATCTTACTTGTGAATACTCGTGCTAATTTCTCGCTCGTAAAGAATCAATATTACTGTTAAAATTATAGGCCATTGTCGACACTGCAAACAGTATTGGAGCTGTCAAACTTGCAAAAGCAATGACCGGTACTCTCTTGTAGTTTTATGTTATATTAATTTACATAATTTTCCATAAATTAGCATCAGTTCACGAAAATTTACGGCACCTTTTCCGAATGTTCCCGCAGATAAGCCGCACCCCTGCTTTCGAGCGAAAATTTTTGGCAAAAAGGTGCGGCTTATCTGCGGGTTTTTACGGTATTTACCAATGACTGAGTATTTGTTTGATTTGGTAGATTTCTCAGGTTCTTAAGCAACTTTCAATCACTGAATATTTGCTTTTAATGCAAAACTTGCTTCTGCAAGCCATTTCTTTTGTGTACATGCCAATGCTTTACCAACAACGATGTATACATTGCTTTTTGTTTTCCATAGGAAGAGGCAAGAAATACAATCCATAACCTTCTTGGTCAGTTGAGTTTTGGTTCCAGTGAAGTATGTGTTCGTATCAATTCTATTGAGACTGGTCTGGCAGAAGATGATCTAAGAGCTGTATTAACAGCAAAGGTTTATCCTCATTCCATTGTGGTGCCCAAAGTTGAGTCTGTGGAGCATTTGGATTGGGTAAAGTAATGTTTTCCTCAAATTGTATACAGTAGAAGCCCGCCTTCCAGTCACCTCATTTAATATGACCACCTCTTTACACAATGTATACATGAAAATGGACACTTTTGTCGCAGCAAATGCCTAACACTTTTTTTAGAAAACCCCCTTAAATTGTAAAATCCCAACATGTAAATAAATTCACCTGGTTAATATGGACACTCAAACCAAATGTGCAGATTTTTAAAGGAGAGACAAATGAATAAATTTTCTATTATCTGGTACAAACAACAATGCATTTTTTTCTCTGAACATAGGTCATTCTTAGTAAACTGAATATTAGCAAGTGTTTTGTTCTCTAGGCTTTGATACACTTTCACTGACACATGTTTACTTGTTAAAGTTCAACCAAAAGTACTTGTGACCAGTACAAACCAAACACTCACTGTTTTCCCAGTAAGAAAGCATTTCAACTCTAAGCGTCTGCAATTAGTGCCATATTAATTTAAGCTTATTTTGAAGGACTCTTCAAAATTTTTAATTCCCTTTATCTATTGTTCTATTGTTAGTATTAGTGATCTTGTTTTATATCTTTCATCTTGTTTATGGCATTATGGATAGCATCGTATTTCATACCACGTGCCTCTCTAAATATAGGGTATAATAATAGTGTACAATTTATTACTCTGCTCGTTTACTAGAGTTAACAAACGTTAGGTATGCACTGTCTGCATGATTTGTTCAGTACGTTCTTTTCTTTTCCATCCCTCCCACCCTTTGGTGAGCAGAGAGCTTTATTTCGGTTGTCCTTATCGGTTTGTTTTATCACTATAGGAAATAAATCTCTCTTTTGCCAAACAAAGAACGTGGTGTGTCCTGATTTATTGACTTGTTTATTTAGATATTCTGGGGAATTACTCTGAGAGTACTACGTGACTGCGTGATGCAGTTAAATGTGTGTGTTTATTGACATAATGTGATTTGCGCGATGCAGTCGTTGTGTCACCCACCAATGAACACTGCTCACCATTAGAGTTCTCAGTAGCTCAGTGGTTAGAGCGTCCGACTAGTGTACGGAAGGTCATGAGTTCGAGTCCCATCTGTGAACTCAGAATTTTTTTCTGAGTTCTTTCTCTCCACACATCAATCCATAATTATTATTTAATTACAAATATATTGTATATATATTTTTGAAATATGATAATAACATCAGTGTATGGTTTCTCTCAATTTATTCAACTTCCAGGTAAGTGACAAAGTTTCTTCCATTTCAAAATCAAGAAGTGAAAGGCTTGGTCTTATCACTCAAGTTGAAAGTGCACTTAGTCTTCTTAACCTTCGTGCTGTCTGTGAGCATGGCACCTCTAAAGACAGACCCTTTAGGTTTGAGGCTTTAGTATTTGGATCAGATGACTTTCTAGTCAGTATAGGTAAGTACCTACAGCATACCTTTGCTATTTAATTGTGTATTTTGTTTTGAGATTTTTTAGGCCATTAAAGAAAAGTTATCCACTTCAAAATAATTAATATGAAAATGTACAAGAAAAAATGAGGAGGGGGATTATTGAAGCCAGTTAACAAGTAAAAAATTTCACTTGATGGATAAATTGTATAATGAAAATTATACATAATATTTGTACAAATGCCAGCATTTCTGCAAGCTTAAAATAATTAATTTTCTGGGCATTGTGATAATGTTTCTCAGTAGTGGTGATTATTAATCAGAAAAAGGGTGTATCAGAAAACATGACAAACCTGTTTGTGGGGATGTTTGAAAACTGAAGGCTAATGGAGAGTGATTAGAGACAATCCAGAGAAGGGACACACAGAGACTTTGAACAACAGAGGCTACTAGTCAAAAACATAGCACATTTCATGGGAGTCTTTAAGGGCAAATATGCAGAGAAAGGGATTTTCCCTCACTAAATAGATTTCATGCATTCAGAAGTATGATAACTTTGCAATGCAAGGAGAAACTTTTTTAAAACTGTTTTAGGAGCTACACGTACTGAAGATGTGAAGGAGTTGATTCATGCTCGTCAGAGTGTAGTTGTTCATGCTAAAGCTTATGGACTCCAAGCTATTGATATGGTGTACATCAACTTCAGAGGTATTAAGAATCATAAACATCTATACTAGGCAAAATATGTTGCCATGTAAGAAAATTTGGTATCATGCTTCTGCATTGCAGGTCAACTTCAGAATTAAAATACATATTAAGCAACAGAACGAAATCTGAGAAATTTAAGTGAGAAATTTGCAATTTCCCTTTCTTTTAAATTTGGTCCATTTGTGTGCTGATTTGCCCAAAGAAATGTATGGTTTATTAAATTGTTTCTTCCAATAGTTTAAAAGTAAGATTTTTTGAGGTGACGGAAATCATTAAATAAATTTGTTTCAGACCCTGAGGGTTTAAAAGCACAAGCTGAGGAGGGTGCAAGGTTTGGTTACACTGGTAAGTTATATATAATTCTATAAAAGATGTAAAGGGTAAATAACCGGGGAGCTCCGCTTTTAGGCTTGCCTAAATCTATATATTATCTTTTAATTTATCTTTGCTCATTATCACGCGCTTCTTTGTCGCGCCAGGTCGTCTAGACTAAAACAAAATAAAACTTTTCTCGTGGGAATCACGTCCTCACGGCTCACCGTCACGTATTGAAATGTTTTTCAACATTTTAAATCAAACTACTGTAGTTTTATTACTACTTTGATTAGTACTTTTAGTTTATTTTATCAATACAAGTCATGATTTGCATTACGACCACAGCATGATTTGTGAGAATTTCAAAGCATATATTGACTTTCTCCCGGTGATCGAGAAGTGAGTTCTCACCGGGAACACTTCCCGAGATTTATTCCAGCCCCCCAAATTGCAGTGCGGTAGTAATCAATCGCACCGCGATTGCCTGTTCGCACTCACTTACAATCGCGTTGCGATTGCAACAAATTGCAGAGCAATCGCGACATTTGTAAACGTTTTACAAGGGTAAGCCTGATCAGTTAAAGAGCTCTGCTTTTTCAATGATGGTTTTGTATAGTAAGGGAAGCTATTTCGGAGCCTAGTGGCATAACAGGTCAGTTCTTAGTGACAGTTTGAATAAGTAAGGGTATTTTTAGGAAACGAGGGGATATGTGATTGCGCCCTCGGTGAATAAATCACATATCACCAAGGTGCCTAAAAATAACCGGCTTATTTTTCACATGGGCGAGGTATCAATTGTGGTGTAAAACAATAGGAAACATGCTTTTCTTCGTTGTTTTGATGTTGTTGTGCTGAAGGAAAAGAAATACTAAACAATAGAAAAAAGGTTCCAAAAAGAGGCACTGGGATTTAAACAGATTTTTTTTTTTTTTTGTTTTTGATACACCAACCAAAACAACCAATATGCGTGCCAAGCAAGCTTTACAATAGATTAAAGTTTTCGAAAGTACGCACTGGGATTTTGTAATATTGCTTTATGGTACCGACAACTTTGCAACCAGGTTTTTTCACCACTTGACTGGTGAGTTGGCAGAAATGATGCGTGAAGCTGAGGAAGAAAATTTTAATGGTTCGATAAATCCAGGCAGTGCAATTACTTAAAGAAATTGCTATGCTCTAAAAATCTGGAAGAGGACTGCGAAAACATA
>NW_027558826.1:0-7984 GCF_052425735.1 Oculina patagonica | reverse complement strand
TATAAGCCCCTCCAAATATAAGCTCACCCAAAAACCCTTATGAAGTTGTATAAGCCCAGGGCTTATAACCGGAATTTTACGGTATTTGGTAACATACTATGTTCTGTGTTACGTTGTGATTACAATTTATGAGACAAGTTTCGACCTAAGCTTCTTTCATATCAATTTCTCCAGAAGTTTTCACGTGACGTCATCAAAGTTCTAAAATTCAAAATTGCACGACCTCTGAGTTTTTAACTTTCACTGGCCGTTAGTCGTCATAAATATACATCTTGTTGAACGGTTTTCAGCTCGATAGCATTGCGAATTTCGGATTTTTCACGCCACACCACAAATGGTCGCCAGAAAGCTGCCACGTTTGTTTAAAAAAGTAATTTATCCTGCGATTTTTAGCAGAACAGTTGAGGTATTTGGAGATATTATTATGTTAATGTTAACAAGTTCATGAGGGTGAACTTATTTTTATAGCGAAGTGAATGATCAAATTAACGTTTTGGTCGCGGAAGGAAGTTTATTTTATGATCCTATGTTCAACCTCTTATAATTTGGCAGTTGGTCATAAGATCATGGACTTAATTATTTGAAGATATTTAGCTGTGGTCGACAAGCTTTACTTTTCCTCATTTTTTATTGCAGTACTTGCTCGAGAATGACAAAGATGAAGGCATTTATTAACAAGTGAATAAGGTGAATTCCAGACGTGAGCTCTACATTTTGATGAATAATTCGAGTACGGAATAACACATAAACCTGAGACTTGGGCAAGTAGATTAGCTATAAATCTTCTATAACGTTTCTGATTCTTGACATTTTTGTTCTGTGTTTTTTGGCTTTACTTTTTAGTGGCGTGACAGTGAAAACCAGCAATAAGACACTCGTTTTTCTTTGCACTCCATTGCAGGCCTACATATCCCGTAGAGCATTGCGTAACAACTCATTTCATAAACAGTGGATCCCAGTCTGTTATCGGCCAGTAATATTTCGACATTTTCAATCTGCATGCAGTAATTCCACATTAGAGCCATTATTGCTCATTTCGGTTTCGTAATTTTACTTCTTTGGAGCGAAATCATTTTAGTTTGGAGAGCTTGGCTAGTGCATTAGCAAAAGCGCCTTCAGAGCAAATGGGGAAGCCCAAAGAAGATACCAGCCGTCAAAATGGCCAGACACACATCGATAAAGACATCGTAAGAGCGAATGGCCATGCAGAAAAAGATTCCCGGCCTTTTAGCATTAGCTGCGAGTGGGACATCAAGCAAACTCAGCAATTCTCTGACGATGGGACTAATACTTATTTCTGGTGAGCTAGAAATTTAACGCACAAGTGCACAGCGTTAATTATCAAATTAACGTTTTATTCGCGGGAGGAGTTTATTTTGTGTTCGACCACTTGTATGATAATTTTGGCAGTTGGTCGTAGGATCATGGACTTTATAATTATTTGTAGATATTTTTAGCTGTGGTCGACAAGCGATCCCGAGGAATGCTTTATTTTTCGTTAATTTTTTATAGCAATAGTTATTCGAAAATGCCAAGATGAGGGCAAAAAATAAGACCTAGGTTTAAATTGTTTTAAAATTGGTCTCTTCATAACTTAGGAGAGTGTGAATTTCCCAGCCAACCAGTTTCCGTTTAAATACAGCTGTCCTGCTTTTAGAATCGATTTCTTTCCTTTCAATAGAAAAAAGTACAGGAAGATTTGTAAAGATCTGCATTTGTCAGGAAATTTGCATGTTTTTAGAGATTTCAATCTTTTGTGGAGGGTAGGGGTAGAGGGGTTGTATTTGTTGCACGCTGTTGGAAAAGTTGCATAATTTTAATACCCGATTCCCTCAGTTTAGCTCTACACTTCCCTTTAGAAAATTTGCTTTTGAGATCCCCTACCCCCTTGGACCTTCCATAGGGTGGATATGGATATTTTCTGGAACCACAAAAATGCTAACGGCCACGCAGAATGGTCCTCCAGACATTTTGAAAACAAACATTTTAGTTTTGGATGTCCCAGTACTTAGCTTGGTCACTAGCAAGGTAGAGTTTGCACCATGCAACCATTAGCTACAAAGGGCCCATTGATCTGGCGTATGGCTTACCTGGTCCTTTTCATCTGGCAAGTGAGCATGAAAAATTAAAGGGAAATCTACAGTTGTACATGTTCTGAATGACTGGATTGGACTGGACTGGACCTAAGACAGACTAGACTTAGCACTGCCCTAAGTTCAACATCCTCTTTAATCTAGACACTTTTCTTAGTTAGACACCTCTTAGGCAGTCACCCTTCCTTAAAGGCTGCTATACTTGTTTCTACAGCATCTCTATAAGGGGGACACTTCTCCAGGGTTGGCACCTTACTAGGGTAGACAACTAGTTTAGGCAGATGCCTCTCTAATTGATACACCCCTCTAAGTTCAGCACCTCTTGAAAGTAGACACCCTTCTAAGGTGGATGCTCCTCTAAGGAAATGCAGGGCTTCCAATAAGCAAGGTGTAAAGCAGATGGAATTTCCAGTTTGCCCTTAAGGCAAGTTGGAACTGTAGTATGCTGGCCTGAAGGTGTTTTCTAGTGTCCTTACTGCATCTGCCAAGTTTAAAGGTGCAAGCTTCTAAGGTACCGTAATGATTCGATTTAGCGCCCAGGGCGCTTATTTACTTTTGGCACCTTGAGGGAGGCGCTTATTTGAGACAGGGCGTTTAGTTAATTTTTTGAGAAACAACCAAATGTATCTAACAACAACAGCAACTGTAACAGTTAGAAATTGTTAAAAGTTCAGTTACTTTTAAAATAATTGTTCATTTTAGCGGTTAATATATACATGAACTGTACGGTGAACGGTCATGAGTTTATCTAGTTGACGTCAATGACTTCAGTAGGGCCAGTTATCCACAATAGGAGCTAATAGGGGCACTTATTAGAATAGGGGGTGCTTATAAGAATAGGGGCGCTAATTAGAATGGGGCGCTTATTGGAATAGGGGCGCTTATTTACAAAAACACATTCGAAGGGGGGTGCTTATTTGGAAGGGGGCGCTTATTGGAAGGAGGGTGCTAAATCCAATCATTACAGTAGTCTAGACGAGTGCTTCCCCTGGGAGATTTTAAAAATCTGATGTCTCTAAAATAGCATTTCCAGTCTCCTGGCCTCTCTCCATGCTACGGCCCTGAAATGACCTGCAAAACTATTGCACAAAATGTTAAACATTGAATTTGCCCTGCATGTATGTTCAGTTTTGATTTTTCCAACAAGTTCTGTACTCACAAAACTGTTATAAATCTTATTGTATTTCTCAGGAGAGCTCACACCGTGACAGTCCTGTTAATAATGTTGTGTGTCCTGGTTTATGTTGGAGCATTTGAGAAACCCAATGAAAATGGTGAATATAATGCCAAGAGGTAAAGTATCATTAACATGAGAATAAAATAGAGGATTAACATCAACTACACTGTAGACATATGTGAGCTTACATGTATCACTTACAAGTTATTTGAAATAATAGACGTGTAAAAAAATACTGTTTTAACCTCCAGCCTGATAGGGCGCTAAGCTCAAATGCAGACTTTACCTTTTAACCTTTATCAAACTGATAAAGTTCTTTAGAAAGAAACTGTCTTGCTGTGTTAGCAGGCAAATGAAACATGAGAAGGTCTTGTGTTTCCTAATTAAATTAAGCACCCACTAGGCTATAAAATCATGAAATAACAACAACTCACCCCTTCTCCTAGAGAGAGGACAAAAAGAATCAGCATTTCTATATAATGTAAGAGGAGTCTTATAAACTAGATGTAAAATCTCTGACATTGCGACCCTTGTTGGAGTTTTACATAAACACTCAAACCAGCAGCCCTCCACGTTTATTTTTTCCTTAGTGGCCATTTGTCCACCAACTGCTCAAGTTTGGTCGCCAGCTCCAAAATTTTAGTTGCTAAATTAAGCTCAAGCTTTCAATCCTTCTCAATGTTAGTCGGTTCCAATTTAGTCACCAGCTCCAGAAATTTAGTTGCCATGGTGACTAAAATGGTCTTAACCTGTATGGTTGACCAGGATAACTCAATATCCTCCAGACTAACTCAATAAAAAGTGTTGTTTTAACTACTTCTTGTTATTATTTCAGAGGGCTTATAGCCTGCATTGCAGTGTTTCTATTGTTTGGTGTGACTCAGATCAGTGATGGACCATTTAAAAGACCTCATCCAGGTATGTAACATTTATGTTGATTTACATACATACATAACACAATTATATTTATTTTGATTTAACCCCTGCCTGGTGAATATGGAGGATGGGTGCCTGGGATACCTGGGAGGGCCTCCACTGAGGTCAGCCGGCCCTCCCCAGATAGAATAAAGCTGCCAAGGCTGGCAATCCCAACAAAACAGCCATGAGCCCCCACACACAGACACCCGTCACACTGATTAAATTAGTGGAAAAATGAATAACTAATAACAAGAAGCAGGGAAGGGAGGGAGGAAGGGGAAAAACTCGCAAAACAACCCTGAAAACCCTCCATGGAGCGAAGACCTGACACCACGCGCTGTAATGTCCGAGAACGCAAAGCACTGAGCCTGACAAGAGCTAGTAACCGCTGACCACCAGGACAGCTGACTACCCACTTGTTGTGGTTAAACTCATTCTCGTTCCCAGAGCCTCCGTTTCTTTTGGTCACGTGGTCGGCGAAACGAAGGGCTCTGGTAACACTGACTACCGGATGTCGTAAAATTCACGACATCCGGTAGCGCATGCCCTCTGCATAAATGTTAGTCTGCGCCTGCTCAGTAAAAGAAAGGGGAAGGCTGGGGCTGACTGAGACGAGAAGAAAGCAAATTTTGAAAGCTGGTTTTGGCAATTCAAGTCGTTGATATTTTAACTTACACAATTCGATTCGTTTGGAACTCATTGAATTGCATGGCTGATAGATGTGTTGATGATGTTGTGTCGTCTCTACACGCAATATTATCTGACGGCAGATAGAAAAGTTAGAATCCAGAGGAATTGGAGTTATAGTGTACATGGAGTCGTGGATATCATCAGCTGATAACATTCCGACGGTTGATGATACTGTGAAATTTATTTATGGCCATGCGGAGGTATTGTAGAAAATTCAGAACCAAAAAAGCCACTGATCGACAAGGTATCATTCTATTGAGCAGCGGTAAGAAATATCACATTGAATTTCAAAGTCTTCATGTATTCATGAACTCCATTTAGTGTGTATATCTTGTATAAGCTAAGTTGATGGTGCAAATGTTAGCAAAATTTTTAATGCAATAAAAAGTACAACCGAGTTACACCTTGCAAGAGATGTACTTGTCATTCGTTCATAAACGAAGGTCTGCTTCGCGAATACGTTATTCCAACAAACTCCCAGTGTTATTCGGTCTTTTTCCGGTAACATTTTCAAACTTTCCGCTGCATCTTCAATTGTTTCGATGACCGGAAGTATAACCAAAATTGCGTAGAAGCGTTTCGTTTTTTTACCTAATTACGCATGCAGTTTTTATCAGCCAATCAAAAAAATCATATTTTTTACCGTTACCAGGGCCACTACGTCATGTCATTTTAAAAAAATACGCGTGGCCCTGGGGAAGAGGATGGGTTAAACTTGGTTAAATTGCTTATTTAGAGCGGTTTTCACTTGAGTGTTGAAAGTAATTCGCGTTTGCTTTGGTTTTGCATTACTACGCTTCTAAAGTGATTGGCCTAAAAATCTCGCGCCACTTTCTCAGCCAATCAGAACTGAAACCAAAACCAATCGTGACTCGCTTGCGCACGTTTTCCCGCGCTTCATGCCAGCTACATGTATTTGCTTCGAGTTTTGATTGGTTCACTGGATTGTCTGTGTCCTTTGTGATTGGCCAGAGTAATTACTTTGGTTTTGGTTTTACGACACTCAATTTAAAACTGCTCTAACCTCATTTAAATATAAAACCAAGACACAACATGCTGCAATAAAAAGGATTTGCTGCAAGCAACATACAGCAGCCGCCGCTCCTGATCAAACCATGTCTGCAGCAGCTGCGGCAGAGAATGCCGCTCCTGCATTGCACTGGTCAGTCACGCAAGGTGCTGTCAGCAACAGGCACTGACTTTTCTGCAGGGCACACCAGCTTTTGTCCTTCAGGATAGAGCTCTGCCAACCAACCAGCACATGTGATATCAATGCTAGTTTGGTTAATATGCATGGCAAGCTTGTTTAATTCTGAAGGCACTCAGATGCATGATGTGTACCTTTCTATAATCCCATTATGTACACTGTGCGTCTGTGTGTGTGGAAGGAGTAAAGCACCCACCCTATAAAAACAGAAGTAGAGGAGGGGGATGGGAAAAGGGAAAGAAAAAGCTAGTTAGCGATGGCTTGGCCTTTAAAAAATGTATATAATTGTATGAATGCAAAATATATGACGTGTAACATGTAAACTGTTTTTAACTTTGAGTTCTCTTTATTTTATTTTTAAGCCTTCTGGCGTCTTATACTGTGCTTAAGTGTTGTTTATGAACTGTCTCTAATTTTCCTGTTATTTCAGGTATGTGTTCTGCTCGTTTGACATTATAATTAAATAAATATGACTTAGCATCTTACTATCTTTCATTCTCACAAGTGTTTATCAAAAAGAAGAAATTTTGGCCAAAAAAAATCAATATAAAATTTCAACTTTAAATAAAGTGAATTTAAGTGAATGTACTGTTCAATAGCTTTCATTTGAATGGCCGCACACTAGTTAAGGCTTCATCCACACACTTAAAGTTAGAAGTTCCCCCTTGTATAGCATAAACAGTACACTATGAAACACTTGATAGCTTTCATTTCAATGGTCACAAAAAGAGCATACATTGTAAATAATGGTGGCACATAAAAGTGCATGAGAGGTTCATTCGCAGACTTGAAAATTAGAACTTAACCATACTAACTATGTGGAGTAATGCTTGCTTGAAGAAAAACATGCCATCTTGCTGAATAGTTGTCTGTTTTTCTTTCAGACTGCTGATGATGCAAGGCAGTTGTTAAAGTATCTTGATGACGATTTAGGTAAACCACTGCCAGAGCAATCTTACGGTGAAGACTGTAGGCTGTATACACCAGGACATCCCAAGGGATCTTTCCATACATTTCTTGTAGGTTGAGTAGTGATCTGTGTGTTTATTCTCCTTACATTATCCACATGTTGTCATGTAGAGAGGTGATGAGAATAAAGTTACTCATCAGTTAGTGGATATTGCTTTGATCTAACACTAATTCTTAGTCAGAAGTTACACTCAGAGTTTATCAAGGAGAAGTGACCGTTTCAACTTGAGAAATTGAAGGATTGATTTTCCAATTAATTAAGACTGTGTTGAAACATTTTTATCATTTAATAAGCAATGTTACGATTTCTTCCAAACTGAACAAAACTTCATCAAAATAATAGTGGTGTAATGTAGGAAAACAACAAAGTCCTGAGTACAGTAATAAAAATGCTAAAATAACCAAGGATGGTTTCAACTTATGAACAAGGCAGATTACAAACAACAAACAGTTTTTTTTTTCAAGATGGGTTGTCCGCCATGTAGCTCCTTTAAACAGGGTTGTATTAAGAAGAAACTAACTTAAAGTCAGCTCTTCTGGTTTTTATATCTTCCAAAATTATCCCAAGGTCTTTGTTTTCTAGTGAAAGTTTAGCCGATGATAACCTCCCTTTCAGCTAGTGAAATTAACAGGTAACCGGCTCTTAGCTACAAAGTCGACCAATTGAATTTTTGTGAAGGGTGTCCTCAGTTATTACAGTATGTTAGATTCACCATGATTGGATAACTGGACATTTGTTTGTTAAAAAGGAAGACAGTTAATGCATAATATAATTGTGTTTACTGCTCGATGTGCATCTTTGTCCTTTTGATATTCAACAGGAAAAGTGTGATGTCTTTCTACCTGCCCATTTCTTTGGTTGGTGGGCAAAGGTAAGATTTGTTGAATCAAATAATATTATGATACTCTACTATGTGTACTATGTTAGAA
>NW_027558825.1:0-7994 GCF_052425735.1 Oculina patagonica | reverse complement strand
TCACCCAAAATAACAACAAGAATAGTTATAACTGTAACAGTAATTTATAAAAAAATATATATTAAAAAAATAGGATATTATTAGAGTTCAGAGTTCAGTTTCTACTGTGTAGATAGTCATACGAAGGAATTGAAGCTACAAACATTGTAGCGCCTAGAAATTTATTACGTAATCCCATTGGGGATTATGTAACCTTTTGATGGTATTTAAATATTTTTTGTAGGATTTTGCATGCATTAGTTTTTCCGCGTGTAGTCAAGATAAGCCTTTTGGATTTGTGTTTCGTTTGGAATCGTTATTCCTGTGTTTCCTCATTGCCACACAGATTGTAAGTATTTACTTATACCTCTTTTTCGGATTTGTCTACTGTATTTTTGCGGTAACCTTTTGCGGTATCTAGGACTTAGGTATTTTGTTTATATTATTTTTCAGTTGAATCATCAATTTTCATCAGTTACATCAGTTTCATCAGTTACATCAGTTTATCAGTTTCATCAGTTAGCATCTGTTGTTATCAGTTGTTTGGATATTGTGTGTGTTTACACACTTGTACTCCGTATTATTATATGGAAGAATAAATGGTGAATTCAACTTCGTGGTGCGTTTCTGGAAATGCTACGTAGTCTTGGCTACAAACATAAAGATAGAAGGTTTAATACCTACAGTCCCTGATATAACAGGTGGCCTGACAAGAAGCAAAATAAGCTTGTCCAGAATGAGATACAGAAACCTGACAAGAGGTTCCTCTTGTGTCTTGGACAGATCAACAATGCTTTTACGCAATACAGACTCTAAATTTCCTTCAGAGCTACGGGTAGGTGACGACATCACACGTCCTTCTATCTGATGACAAACTTTCAAAAATTTATGGATATGTATGTCCTGCAAAAAAGAACACTTACCGGTAAATGTATTTCAAAATTTAGCTGAAAGGGGAGGCCCTTTTTGGAGGGCGGCTTGCTTGGAGGGAGGCACTCATTCAAGAATTTACAATACTTGTAGTTTTAAAAGAAGTAGCTGGGTGTTGAAATTAACAACATTTTGCATGGAGACATATTCATTTGGTTATCTCTGATAATTCATCACTATGAAATTGTGCAATGCTTTGCACAAGACAGCACAAGCGCTCCATTTGAATTTGAGTTCCGAGTTTTGTTAAGAATTGAAATACAAATGTTTGTGAAGATTTCACATTGTCAGAACCTTTTTCTCAAAACCTTGCAAATTTTACTGCAAAAGTCCACTTTTGAAAGAGTTTGGTAAAAATACAGAGATTTTAAAAGAGAAGGGCTAAAAATATTGTGAGAAAAATCATTGTTTACCTGAGTGTAAATGGAAGATACAGATCTGACAGCAACATGGAAAACACCCTTGTGACCCTCCACCCATTTCATACCAGGAAGTTGCACCTATAGTAGAATTTGAATGATGCCACAGTCATTTTACACAGGTAAAATGTCATATTTGTACACATCTACATGTAGAAAAATAATCATGGTGAAAAAGAATGAACAAATAAACCTGGAAAAATCAATATTAAAGTGGGTAGAACTATATGTCAAAACATGGTTGTCATGGCAACTCCAAACACTTGCCAGTAGTCTTGAAAGTAAAAATACACCAGAAACATGAACAAACAACTACTGAAAGTTGCAGTATCGCAGAGGGGAATAATTTCAAGTGATAAATTTGGGGTGGGTTTGGGCATTAGCTGCCCTATGTGTCACACAGGCATGATGGGCAGTAAGTAAGTTGAGAGTGGCATCCACCTTGTAGAGCCAAGGACAAGAAGTGACTTCTGCATACTACTTTAAGTAACCTACCTGTAGGCTACCAGCATCGCAAAATCTAAATTGCCTCACTAATAAAGCAGTAGAACTCTAAAGAATCAATTACCTCCGGTGAAAGCACACTGTAACTTGGGGGTGGCTTCTCCAAAGACACTGGAAGATTAAATTCACCAAGAGCAAGACGTCCATCTTTTACAGCAGGGATCCACTGTTGAAAACATGACTTGAATTTAACAGACCATAAAATAACAAAAAAAACCTCAGATACAAAAATATAACCCCATGGGGTTATAATAATTATTTAGTTATTATAGCTCTTAAGGATAGATATAACTTTATAAGCCCCTTATGTTTTGTATATATTGGACTTGTTCAAATGTTGCATGTGGTGGTCATTGGTACTAACAAATGGTAATACATATTGTAAAGTCTTTGCTTAGATTTCTGATACATGTAGATCTTTCAAGGTTACCATAGAACTTCAAGGGGGAATTTTTTTTAAAAAAAAAACATTTTTTAAGCGAAATCAATGATTTTGAGTTTATATGCAATTTCCAAAAAATAAATAAAAAAAACTTGAAACACGAGCAGGTTATCCATGTCTCTACACTCCTGTTGGGACACTAGGTGCAGGTTGCCAAGGAATCGAAGTTCAGAACCCATTCCTTAAAGCTCAAATTTTACTTAATATTCTGCTGAAATACTTGATTCAACGTGTGCTTTAGACATCTTCATACAGTCATTCTCAGCTCCAACAATTCTCTGAACTTTTCTTGCTGGTTTGCAATTTATTAATAACATTATTTTTTGAAAGAAAAGCCACTTGGATAAAGCTGCTTCCTCTCTAACAACTTTACTGCTACTTGTTGAAAGGCACTTGTTTTACCGTGTAGCCTATCGGTGTTTCAACAGGCCCCTTTTCTTCAGGCTTCTTTCCTGTTGAGCAGCTAATGTGATAAAATGTAAAAAGCAGATGATGCTGTTCTGTCAGATGGGCTGGTAACTTGATCTTCACTTCTTCATAGAAGTCTGGACACCTAAAAATCACAACCACCATCTAGGGTTATTGACTACAACAAGTTTGCTATTAGCCTTCTAAACATACCAGTACTTTAAAATAAAGTTCTCATTTACTGAAGAAAAAACATTCCCTGGCTTTTCACAAAATATAAACCAGTTTGTGCTTACAAAACAACAATTTTTTTTTATTACACTTAATGTTTGTTGCTAGGAGGCTGCATGTGTACTAATTTCCCCGAATTAATGTATCTACTTATGATGCAAAATATAAATAAATACAACATACTTGTTGTGGTAAGTGGCTGCTGTCCAGGCTTCTGACTGCATAGCAGCAGTACTGGATTTGCCAAATAGGCACTAAAAAGGCAGCAAAAAAATTGATAGTACACATACCATGGAGCCTTCATATACTACTCCAAAACCTCAACATTGTGAAAAGCCCATCCCTCCCTTTCTAACAAGTAAACCTAGTCAAATAATGAACATAAAAGTTTGGGTAGTTCTGTTTATGTTAACTGCTGCATCATTATCATCTCACATGCCCATCTCTTTTTTATTGGAGAACTGAACTGCTGGCGCTGCATCAGCAGTAACCATCCTCACCATCCTCAAAGCCATAAACATGTAAAATAATTGGAGCAAAGTCAGGCTTCTTTGTGCAGAAAACAAGATTGTTACTACTAAGTTAATGGTAGGTTTCTTTAGTGGTGAGTGATTACCTTCATGCTAATTTGTGTCAATATTTGATTGATAAAAAGATACATTAAATTTGTACAGGTCATGACCTTTGATAAAGACAAAAAAAATTGGACCAAATCAAGAAAAAATCAAGAAACTGCCAACAAACAGCAAAAGCAACTTAACTGATATACTTGAAGAAACCAAAAAAATGCCCAAGGTCATGTTATGAGAAGCTAGTCAATATTGATTATTTATCTGCGGTTACAAGTGGGAACACGACTCTCTGAAGTAAGGAGCATAATGTTACAGTACCACAGTACTGCATTAAACTGTATGACATTTAAAATAATGCAGTCTTTAAACAGTCAATAAAAAGAAATTTCCCTATTTCAAAAAATTAAATGTATTAATCTTCAGTTTGTGCTTTTGAGTTCTTACCCATATTTTATTTATCCCTCCCGTAACACATAAAGCATTCAAATGCATGTTAATGAATGTCTTACTTCAAGTGGTGCTAAGTCTTCCCCTGCCATGAATTGTACTTTGACTGCAATGTTCCTGGCAGATGTGCTTCTGCTGGTATAATTAACACTCAAGGGGTACACATACAACAGGTTCCTGAAAAAATACAAACATGCTTAGAACTAATGTTTAATAAAGGCACTACATTATAGTCATTATCCCTTCAGCCCTGTGCTGAACACCCATCAGGGAAGCCCGGGCATATTGTTACTCCACTGCCCCCAGGACATTATGTCAGCATTTACCGGTATGTCTGCCTTGCAGGACAGGCCTGATTTGACCTGAGTTTTTTCCAAGATATTCCTATCAAGGGCAATGACATGGCAATCTAATCTTATCCAAACTACATTAAGTTCTCATTACTTTTGGAAATACTATGAAAGTAATAAAGATCATCAGGAAAGTTGACTTAAAATAAAAACAGCCTTTTAAGGTATGAAAGTACTGTAAGTTTCCCTCAAGTTCTAAGATCTGTAATATAAAACTAACTATGCTAAATATCTGTGCTGGTGCATATAAGAGTCTTCTTACTTGAATGTAAGGTATGGGGTAAAAACTTCTTTGGGTGCAAACTCTTCAATCTCTTTGGTTGGCCGTCCCTGTCCATCTGGATAAGGGTGTACCTGACAGGAAGATGTTAATCAAGTCATCTCTAGAATAGTGTACAGTACTGTTTACCTGAAACCTTTTTGAGTTATCTTTTGTTTCGTCTCGTCACCCACAGTATTTAAGATCAAGCTTGTATGTAAATTTTCTTAGTCTGATGATGGTATAGCTTATACCAAAATATTACAGTTTTTTTTACCAAGATCTTCATTTGTTGACGTATAAATTATTGGGCACAATGAACCTTTTCAGGTTATCCTTCATCCTGTTTACCTGACTACACCTTTTTGGTACGATTCTAATCAGTGGCATGGCATATATGTTGAGTTAAGTCATTACCACTCTATAATTTAGTGGGATGTACATGTAGTCAAACCAAAGAGATAAAAAACAAACAAGCCTGTTATGTTGTCAAAGCTTACCAAAAAGTACAAAAAATGATTTAACCGTGTTAGTGTTACTGAATCTGTTAAACAAAGCACAAAATCACCATTTTGAGCACCATATTTGTTTAACCTGGAGAAAAGCTGTTAGAATTAAGTGCCCAATGTTTTCTACTACAAATTCCCTTGTTGATTATTTGTTGTTCAATACCTGATGCAGCTCAGAGGTTAAGCAGTATGGTGGTTTGTCTCCTGGGGGAGAAATGTCAAGCTTCAATGTTCCTGCAAGATACAAAAATAACTGTTAAGAACAAAACTGTTCAGGTACACTACATAAACCAAAAATAATAATGTGCTATGTAGCACCTTGTGTTTAAGCACTATATATAAAAGTTTTTTCTTTTAATTAAAAACTGCTAAAGTGTTGTCTTATTTTTTCTTTCTCGCTTGTCTAAATACCACCAAGTACAGTGACCAGGAAAATCAGCAAGAAACTATTTGGACAACATGAAAAGTACTGTGCTCATCTCATAGATTTCACTGACATGAAAAATTATTTATGGCTTAGAACACTCTCCTCACACCAGTTTCATATTTAGCAAGATCGACTTAAAATAACCTTGCATCACAAAATTATACCAAACAGCTTTGAAAAGGACAGAATATTTTATTCCAGTCAATCAAACTAACAATGACTTGCCCTTCTTCTTTTTATGCAGTCACACAATCAGATCATAACACTTACTAACAAACTTTTACAACATTACAAGCACCAAAGGTATAAACTTCAGATTCAAGATATGAATTTATTATTAAGAAAAATTATCCCTGGACCCTCGAACCTAACTGTATGACTCTCACTGCATGACTTTTACAAAGACAAAGTAAACAATCATATGATTACCTGGAATGCATTTAAGACGTTTTAATACTGAAGAGGGTCTTTTCAGGTCAGCTAAAAATTTGTACAAGTCATCATCCTTCAATTTGTCTGATTCCTGGTAAAACAAAAAATGAAATAAAAAGAATCACTTAACATTAAAATAATTGTAATCGACAGGAAAAAAGACAATGACAGCACTAAAGTGTAATGTCAATACAATAATGTCCATGTACCTGTTTAAAAAAGCTACTGACAGTAAGAGTGACAGGTCTAAAGTTTGTCAGGTCAGGGACTACTTCTAATTCACTGCCATCCCCCAGATGAACTGACTTGCGTGCCTCAATCATTGAACTTCGGCTGGAAACGCTTTCACTGTCCTTGCGCCTGTTACTTCTTGGCACCACTGGGGGTGTTTCTATCATACCAGATTGCTAAATAAATAAAAAAAGACAAATTGACTGCTCAAGAAACTTATTGTAGTCTGTATGGACAGGGTGGAGTTACTATTAAATAATTTATACCAAACAAGACAGTAGGGAATCAATGAAAATGAACCACTGCTATTGTCAATAGGACCTCATACTTCCCTGGAGATTAAGCTAAGATCTATAAGGCTGGCAAAATTGAACCTAGGTAGAAGGTAGCAAAACAGAGATCTACAGCAAATTGCACTCAACTGATTCCTCCCTGAAGAACTAATTCTTCCTAAAGAGAACAAAATATTTCAGTCCTTTAAATTTGTTGTCTGTCTTACCCTTCCACAGTTTTACTAATTTAAAATCTTTTAATTCAATTTCAACTGTACCTAGGCTTTGACTACAACTGACTCAGATGCAAGAAGGTGAAAGTTAGGATTAATGTTGTTTAAAGTACACTGTCTTTAAAAGGGCAGGCATGGCTTGTCAACATTTTTTAAATTACCTTCCGAGCAGGAGTTCCAGTTGGAGGAGTGTCTTTCTCCTGTGCAGGGCCTGTTGTCGTTGTTGCTGCTGTGGCATCACTGCTTGCTGTTTTTCCACTTATAATGTCAACAAGGTGGATTGCAGTCCATGCAAAAGGCATGCGATACTTGCCAAGCCTGTCACAGTTTGACACAGCAGCTGCTCGCATTTTGTCTCGATGCTTGGTTTAAGAGAAAATTATAATAATTTTATTATAATAGAGAGAAATATATTTTAATTAGTTTGTAAAATATATGAATTTCATCAATATAAAGTAACTGTGTCCAGAGATATAAAGAAATATTGCTCTTCGAAGAGAGTTTGAATGTATGTGGTGTTTATTGCTGCTTTGTCCCCAATATATTTATTGTGCTGGATATAGCCTGGTTTGCAAGCTTGGCTGGGCTGGAATTGATAAGTCCTGTCAATCTAATGCAACATGTAAACTTTGTCAGGTTGAAATTATTGGGCCGAATTTATGGTGAAAATCTGTTTCTAAATAAAAATGAGTAAGTTTTCCGATCTTTCCATATTTTTTTTGCATCTTTTTGTACCCATTTCATAACTTTCCATAAAATAAAATACATTTACTAAGCAGGGTTAATTGTGACATTAATTGTGTTATTTGCAGGGCAAATGTTTCTCAACTTTTTTATTTTTTTTATCAACAAACATAACTGCAAACACACTGCATTTCCATGTAGGGTAAATCTCTGATTATTTACTGTTACCTGGAGGCCATAAAGCCACTGTAAAGCTAGAAGAGAATTAGCGATTTACAATTTACGATATTTGTACTTACTTTGCCTGTTATCTGTTCTTTGCTAGCATTAATATAATTGTACATGTACATGCACAGTAACAATTTTATGTAAATCAGTAACACTAACCTTAGGATTTTCTGCATCCTTTAGGTATGGTTCTGCACATTCACTTATGTCACCTTGTTGGAGAACTTTTTCCAACTTAATGACAAGAAACACATCTGTTGAGGGGTATGTAATAGAAAACACTGCTGAGCGACTAAGAGTGGAAATATCTGTGCGAGGATTGTGTTCTCTGACTAGCTTCCTGCACCATTCGCTGTTCATGTCAAAGTAAAAATTTTCTGATATCTGAAAAAGACAAATCAAAGAAAAAGGTCACAATAAATGGCTGTTTACAAATG
>NW_027558824.1:0-7997 GCF_052425735.1 Oculina patagonica | reverse complement strand
AACCCTCCAAGTTTATTTTTTTCCTTACTAGCCATTTGGCCACCGACTGCTCAAGTTTGGTCGCCAATGAAAAATTTTAGTCGCTAAATCAAGCTCATGCTTTCAGTCTTTCTTCTCAATTTTAGTCGCCTGGCGACTTCGGTTCCAATTTAGTCGCCAGCGTCTTACCTCAGAGGGTTGTAACTTATTAAATCGTTCAATCACAGAGCTGCAACGCCAGTGTAATAAATTGTTTTCTAACATTAAAGTGTATATGACATGAAAAATATTTTCTGCTAATTTGAAAGGCCTTTCGAAATACAGAAGAATGGCATTTTTCTTTTCGAAATATCTTTTTTCGTTTCAGAGATATTGACGTTTTTATATTATGCAAATTAGTTCAGTGATGACGTCACAAGATTTGACTCTAAAAATGGTAAAATACTGAATAAACAATATCTCTAAAACTATTAAAGCAGTGTTCTTGGACCTTGGCACCACAAATGTGCATCACAAAAGGAACAAAATGACTGGTATCTTAATTCTCCACATCATATCCATACACATAACCAATATCAAACAGGTAATGAGAATCATGTAAATAATTACAACAGGGAAGTTGTCTTGCTGTTAACTAAATTCTCTCAACTTGTTTTATAAAAAATGTATGGAGAAGAGAAAGGAAATATGCAGAAATACTCATGAAAACACTTTGCTTACACAATAATTTTTGTCTTGTTGTTGCTTTTATAGGAAGAGGAGCGCCGCCTGCGGGATGAGCATATTGCCTACCAACAACAACAGGCCAAGACACAACGTGAAAGGCAAGAAGACATATTGATGAGAGAAGCTAAAGCTCGGAAGGAAGTCATGAGAGTGATGAGAGAGAAACGCAAGCGTCTACAGCAAAGAGAGGTGAGCTTGTATATTATTTCACTTGCTTTCTGTTAGATATCAATATAAAACTCAATAGTAAGCCCCCTCTAGTCCACCAGTTATGTGATTGCAGCTCTGCAAAGTGAACTGCTGTCCGTGTAGCCTGTTCCAGGCTCTCGGTTTGTGGGGAAGAGCGAAAAAAGTGGGCGAGCGGAGAAAAGACGAGCAGGGACCTTCCCCACAAACTGAGGCTACCATCCGTGATAATTACAACATAAAACTGAAGTGCAGCTTAGATCTGGTCATTTGTGACTTAACAACTGTAAAGTTTTGACAGTAACAAATCTTGTTAAAATAATTTTTCTTTCATCAAAACATAGTACCGGTAACATAGGTCCTATGGAATAACGTTCATCTAAAAAATTATATTTTTTTGACACAGCCCGTTATAACTGTTGTTTTTTTTACTGTTTTTTTGTAAAAAGCCAAGTAAATTTTGTTTGAGGTCACTACTTTCCAAAGGTTGTTACAATTGTGACTAACAAGATTTTCTAAGAACTGAGAAATTTGCCATTTTCAGAGGTTCGCTTCTTTGAGGGGGGAGGGTGTCTTTACTTTTGGAACTCAACTTATTATGTGATGAAAATGTGACAATGTACGTTGTTAACTGAATGAAGTGAAAACAGTTCCTTGTTAGACTCTTGAATTTAGTGAATTTTAAATTAATTTTTTCTGCTTTTGTTGGAAATTTCAGGATCTTATGATGCAGCAAGATCGACTGATACAGAACAGGATTCACAGAGCATTCCGCAGAGCAGAAGAACAACTGCTAAAGGCTCTGACAGCAAGAAAAGGAGAAGTGAAGGCAAGTATTGAAGCCAGAACAAAATTACCGAGAGTGGTAGTGAATGTTTTCCAGCATTACAAATTAAGTTGTTAGTGAATATTTCACTAAGTCAGTGAAACTAGAAAAACTTCACAGTCCTGTCATTAAGGGAGCTATGTCACAGTATTTTAATAAATATTTTTTTTTTTTCTGATATGTTTCTTACTAAAGAAAACCTCAAAAAAAGTAGTTTTCTAAGATAGAAAAACACCAATGGAGTAATAAAAACCTGAAAATAATCAAGGTTTTTTACCACTGCTGAAGATCAAGACGGATTATAATCAACAAACTTGAAAAAAAATTAACTTGCTAATTTTTCAAGTTGAGTTGTCCATGACATAGCTCCTTTAAAGGAGCAATGTCACAGTATATTAAGTCATTTTCTGATTCCTTTTAAATTGAAGGAAACCTCAAAATAATAGTTTTCTTACATAGAAAAACAACAAAGGAGTAATAAAAAGGTGAAAATAACCAAGAATGGTCACGATTGATAAAGATTAAGACAAATTTTGAACAACACTTTTGAAAAACTTCTGCCGTTTTTTTTTCAAGATGTGTTGTCTGTGAGGTAGTTAAGTACACTGTAATTACAGTTCATAGGAAACTGCACTTATGAATCTCACACCATTTTCAAAACTTTTATTTAGCATTAGGGATAAAGTATGTTATTTTCCTCCAGGCCATGTATGGAGATCTGATGCTGGCTGATGGTCAGTATGGTGGTAGCAAAGGACGCCGCTGGAAAGTAGACTGGAACAGAACACCCCAGCCAATCCAAATCAAGCTCAAGTGTCTGAGAGGTGTTAAGGACAAGTTACCAGGTTGAAACGAATTTCTGATGCTGTGTATTCATCTGTAATTCTTAAATACTGACTAACACTCAATTTTGCCTCACTTATTGAGTGCTCAATCAAGCAAATAGGTCAGGAGAATTTAGGAAATGACCACCAAAGAGAAATCATGCTCACTTGATATATTTTTACAAATTCTAACAGCCAGTTTGTCTAAGAAATGTATAAAGATTTGGCAAGCTTTTCACCCGTATGAGTGCCTGATAGAAAAATTCTTAAGAAGAATCTTGTACATAGGTAGTTTTCTGGAGGACACTGTACACTAACTAATCACATAAATTACCGGTATTTCTTTTTGAAAAAAAATGTAAATGTATGTTTTTGCTATTGTGGTCAGATAGTTATCAGGCATGCCACTGAAAAAGAGGAAACAAACATTTTAAATAAACATGACATGCTTAAAAATCCTGACTGGCAGGAGGCAGACCAGTTGGTTTTTCACAAAGAGTGATCAAATGTTAAACTCAAAATGGCCAAGAACAAATCCAGCCAGTGGTGGAGTAGAGGGCTTGAACCCAGATCCTCCAGATTTCAAGTCCAGTGCCTAAACCCACTCAGTCACACTGCCTCCTTAAATCATGTAATGATTTTTCTTTGTCTCTCTTTTCAGCTGGTCGCTATGTCCTTATGGTGTCTCTGTATGATCGTTTGGGTGGCCATGTTCTCAAATGGTCCAATCTGAAGGGTCAGCAATGGGGCGGGGCAACATTGCCACTTCAACATGATGGAGAGTTCTTTAATATAGAAGTCAAGGTGGGTTTATTAAATGGGGTACTCACAAAGTGCGAGTCAGGGAGGCATGCAATCCATTCTGGTTAGCCTAAATAGCACTCCGGTTAGCCTAAATAGCATTCCGGTAAGCCTACTGTTAGCTTAGGTAGCTTGCGGTTAGGGTTTTTTATTTGGAGTAGGGATTTCTGCCTTACATGTCTCGCTGCCTCACATAGCATGCGTGGCTGGCTTGCCTCACACACCTCACTGCCTCGCACATTTGTAAGACTCTATTAAATGTGGACCTATGAATGGATTATTCACATTTGACTCTCTTTAAACGTCATACTGAGTACTTATCCGATAAAGTGAATGAAAGAATTAGTCCAATTTTGACACTTTATTTGCTGTTGTACAAAGTTTGACTCACTTTTCTCATTTATAGAAATGGCCTCAAGCTTGTACATGTAGTTAATAATAAATTTTATTGGTGGCTTTTACGGTAGAAAGAAGAAAACAAATGTTTGAACAAAAAACATGCTTATGATCAAATGAACAAACGGAATAACCCTTGAGCAAACCAAGGAACAAGCAAACAAATGTCTTGAATAAACAAATGACAAAACAAAAATTTCACACTTATACGGATAGTAAATGTTGTGCTAATGTCTATATTATATATGTTTTGCTAATAAATAATGGCTTACTGCAAAATTTAACTTGATCGTATAACATTGTTTTATTATACTGTATTTCCAGATTGACCAGAGTGTGTTTACAGTGTGTCCATCCAGGCCTGATGTCCGTCCTGGCATGATTCTGGTCTTTGAGCTGTTCATTCTCAGGGGGAGTGTTACTGCTACAGACAGGGTGGTAGGGTGGGGATGTTTTCCCATTTGCGATGGAGAGTTTAACATTGTGGATGGAAAGTAAGTACTGTATAAGGATGGTAAACTTTTTAATAAGAATTTTTTGGCAGCTCTCTGAACTTTCACATTCCTGTATTAATGCTGCAGGCTCTACCCTGCAAAACTGCCTGTTCTGCAGGCTAGTAACAGCATACTTATAAGTGCAGGACAAATATGTAAGCACAAGAAGTCCAATATACAGATCAGTTGAAGAGCTTACACACAAACAAACTAGGATTTAGTAAAATATGTAGATAATTTTCTCTTTCATTATGGTTTAAAGCACAGGATACATGTGAGCTGGGTTGATTCAAGCCCCAAAAATGCTTGTGCTGATGCATTCTTGTTTCCATTACCGATGTAAAAAATACCGATAGTACAAGCTGTACTCACTCAGTATCCCCCCCCCCCCAATATTTCCAAAAAAATAAAGAGTTACTAAGAGAAGAGTCTCTTAAGCTCCCCACTTCAAGTCACTACTCAGCTCCCCAATTGAAAAAATGCTTCACGGTCTTTGTTATCAAGCCTTTCTGCATTTTTTAAGGTTTACATTTGTGCAATTTTGATTAAAACTACGGTAAAAGCCACTGTGGCTGTGTATGTTGCATTGTGCTTGTCATACATCCGAATTCCCTTATGCTTATTCTTCCATTACATACATACATGTAAACCAGGCTTTAAACAGCCACTAATTAAAATTGATTTGCAGGTACAAGGCACCGTTTCTTCGAGGAGACATGGATCCCACAATTGATAAACATGAGAAAATCGAAGAACTTATGGCGGATGATCTTGAAAACTGGTTGTGCAACCTGTATTTTGAGATTGTCAAACTCCCCCGGTAAGACTTCGTCAAAATAAATATTTGTTAAAACAGTTCCAGTTGATTTTTGTGCATAACATAATATTACTACTGACAACAAGAGATACAATGTAGTTATTCTTGATAGAAGCATTTGTTGTTTTATTAGGCAATGGGAATTTATTGTCAAAGTGCAATTAAAAATAGAATATTAGAACCAAATGTTATTGGGTATGTCAATACTTTACCCTCAGAGTATCTGTCTTCACCCAGGTGTATAAAATATGAGTACTGACAAATTTAACGCTGGGGGTAACCCTGCAATGGACTAGCAGATCCCATTCAGGGAGGAGTAGAAATACTCCTAGCCTCGTCATGCTGAGAAAAGCAGAAATTATTATGTTTAGAAATTGCCTCTATTTACACGATCATAAAACAGTGTTCCTTTCTTTGTCTAGGTACATGGCTGGCCAGAAGGAGTATGAAGTTGAACTGCAGTTTACCTCAGGGATTCTAAGTTACCCATCACGTACAAACATTGATGAAGAGAACATCGACGGAGAGGAACCTATCTTTGGTTCACGAATGGACCTCAAGTCTCAATCTGCATCCAGCAGCCGACGTGGCAGTAAGATCAGTATGATGGGGTGAGTATGTGAATGAGAGCTTTATATGAATTTAAGAGTTCAGTGCAAAAGGGGGGGGGGGGGTACTCAGTAAGTGATGATTTTACACCAAAAACCAACCACAACATATACAGTACATGCATGTACGAACAAGTTACATACATATCTTATAAACCAAGTGCTAGGGCCATACCCAGGAGAATATCTACTCTAGATCTTGACAGTAAATATCAAGCAAAATGAGGTCCGCACCAAAAAGCCCGAGAGCCAATATTTTAGAATAATGGTCTTGAACAACCTTGGCTAACAGAGCAGTAGAACGTTTACCCGAGCCAATGCTTAGAAATTATTGAAATGGCAAGAAAGCATTCCGATTGGTTGATTCTCTTAACTGTATTTTAGTGTTCCAAAAAACAGTTATCTCAGTTCACAATCTTCCTTATTTTTGTCACCTGTTTGTCTATACAACAATAAGAATAACCCAAAAATTTTAATTAATTAATTTCAGGTCTAGTTTCTTTGGAAGCACTGTCGCTATTGATACAGCCGTGGAGGAGAAGGAAGGCATGGGTTCTAATCACAATCTCCAAGTGGAAGTCCCGGATGTTAGACGAACAGTGAGTAGCAAGTCAGCTTCACTCAAGTATGGCTGCCCAATCTTATTAGTCAATGGTGGTTATTTTGGGCAGCCATGCACTTAACTGTCTTTACTTTATTTTTATTCTTACATGTTTTGTAACGTCAATTTAATTAATGTGCGAATAAAGTTGTTGTTGTTGTTGTTACTGATCTATGTACACATTAGCTGCATAATATTATCTCGACTTGACGCTTCCAATATTTCACAAAGAGAGCCAAAACTTTATTCTTTAAGGAGGTAAACGTTGGTACATTTAAAAAAAAAAAAATTCAAGTACTCCACCTAAGCCTAAAGTTTTCAAGCTTTTTCATATAGAAATCCATTTCCAACCAATAAGTTCCTGTCATTTGTAGAGTACTTTTCTTCAAGTTTGAACCGGTTGGGTTTCCCATGACCTTAGGAAGGTGTGGTTGAATGACTCGTGTATCTGTTTACTGAAACAAAAGCCTTTAGGAGTTTTCAAATACTGATAAGTATTATTTTTGTTGCAGTCTCTTACCGTTCCCGATCCAAACTTGAGACAGCGCCGTACCTCATACGTGGACCAGCGCCGCGGGTCAGCCGTGTCCCAAAGAAGGGCATCCCGTCCCGTAACTATGCACATGTCCCGCAAAGCGGTAGAGATTGATGCTTCAAGCGAGGGCAGCGGAACAGACTATTCCGATGACGAAGTTCTCATGTTAAAAAAAGATGACGGGTTTAGGCCAGTAAAAGGACAACCAGGCATGTATTACAAGGTACGTGTCAAGCAAATATTCTTTCTTTGTTTCTGTGTCGAATTTTACGCGCTGTTGAAGTTCTTGGTACGGTTGTTTAGCAACATGGCGCCACGCCTCGTAATAACTTTAGAAATCGTCTTTTTTTGGACGATACGTTTTGGAAACTTTTCATGTCTTTAACAGAAGTTCTGCCATAACAAGCATAGCCTGCGTAGCTGGCGGTTTTGTTGGGGTTAACGCTGTCAGGAACTCGTGACAAGGAGCGGCAAATCCGCGAGGGGTTGTCGCGGTTTCGCCGCTTGCACTGTTTCGTAGTCGACCTCCTTACGACAGTACATAAAATTGAGAAAAAGTTCAACTAGTTTATTTGCTCAGTAACATTTGTCTAGTAACTGTAATATTTCCACGTTCCCTAAAAACATTAAAACGGATACTTCAACGAAGTCATGTGCTGGCCTGCTCTCTTATTGGCTGAGAACTGTCAAAAACCAACAAAAAGACGGCTGAAATTATTAATGGAGTTTTAAAGAAGAAAACTTTAGCGACAATCCCTTAACGTATGAGTTTCACCCTATAAGACTTTCTTAAGAAAAAATTTTCTATTCCAGAAACATTTGAACAATCCAGTGGATGTTCACGCCAAGAAAATGTTCACCATGCTACCAAAGACACCTCTAATGACAAGGAAGAAAAAGAGGAAGAAGTTGACACACTTGGAGGAACTTGAAGAACACACATTCACTGTACAGTAAGTATTGGTCGCTTGCTGCAAAAAATGGCGGGAAAATGGCTGGCTCCCTGTTTCTATTTCTGTGCAGCGGCCAAAAAAGGCGTTAAATACAGGGCGTACAAATGCGAGGTAGCGAGACTTACCTGTTAACCAATCAGCGATCTTACTTTTTTATGCCGGGAAAATGACTGCTGACTGTTTGTCTCTACATCCACGAAAAAAGCGGAAAATGGATTTGTTAAAAGCATTGTTTGGTGGGCTTGAAATAG
>NW_027558823.1:0-8010 GCF_052425735.1 Oculina patagonica | reverse complement strand
ATTAGTAAACTGAGTTATCAATCCAGCTGGTATGCGAGCTGGTCACTTTGTGTGTTCGTAATATTCCCGTGGAAAATGGAGATATGTCCTTATATATGTCCAAAGTAACAAACGAACAGTGGAATCGCAATTTTTTTAAACCAGCAAAGGAAGCGAAAATTGGTCCGAGAACTCGGGACGAAAAACGAATTTTAATTTGGTTCGAGTTATCGTGAGGTTCAACAAATCGAGATTCTATTATCACAAGATCCAATAATGGAGTGATTCCCAGCCGTTTTCCCATTTCCGACTCCAGAACGGCGGATCTCTCTTAGTTCGGCGGGTCCTTTGCTCGTCACCAGTCTTTGCCAGCAGAGAGACGGTAAAGCTCTAAGAACGAGACTGTGTTTTGTGTGCTGGTAGAGTTCCATTGCCACGACTCAAAAAGTGGTCATAGCGGTGAGGGGCAACTGAGACTGTGCAGTAGCTATCGAATGCTTGCTAAGGGCGTAGTGAATAGCTTGACAAAGTTTATTGTTTAGTTCGCATGTTTTGGTCTTGACCTTGCACAAAACACAATAGCTATTTGCATTTTGATTGCTCCTTTGAAGTTTGCTGGACATCAAAACAACAAACAGTGATAACGGTGACCAGTCTGGCCAAAGTAAGGCTTGCGAATTATACTAATTAAAATAACTCTAATGATTCTGAAATTATTTCCCATTTTTGTTTGTTAAATTTCAACCGTGACAAATTTTTCGCTTGTTATTCGACGCCGCCGAAACATTCTCTGTGACGTGAAACATCAGATGAGAAAACTGGCTGAAAATGCCAAAACATCTCAGCGGCGTTAAACCTTAAACGTAAACACCACCACTATTCGCATTTCACACGCACGCAGTCATTGATATTTAAATCTTTCTGAGAAAACAAAACTTTGGTTTGACGTTTTTCATAGCGACGGCTTGATTGACATAGGCTCGCACCGTTTCCAGGCACTGCTATGTCTTCAAAGAAAAGTGCCGACTTTCTCCCACCCACAACCCCCCCCCCCCCCCTCAAAAAAAAAAAAAAACCCACTGTTCCTCTTTGCAGAAAAAGCCTAGGCACGAGAGCCTTATTTGTCGTGCCGATGTTTTGGTGCTACAATAGGTGCTGGTGATGGGTATGATTTAGATCCAAACCGTCCTAATACCTCTTCACTGATTCAGAAAAAAAGAAATGGGGGTCTACCTATCTCAAAGTTAAAAAAATAATAATAATAATAATAATAATAATAATAATAATAATAATAATAATAATAATAAATAAAAGTCTATATCAGCGTGTGGGGCATTTCGAATGAAATATTTTTTGTGACATATTAGCCACGAAATCTGGATCCTGTAGGTTCTAGAGTGTAAAATAGGACAGTTTATTGGGCAACAAAAAACAAAATTTTAAGTCTAAGCGACCAGAGTAGAGGCTGAAATGTAGGCTATGCCGTTGAATGATCAAACTTACAGTGGAGTAAAGTCGACATTGAGATCTATCCGCTACGCCGCTTGAATTTCAACACTCGCCTGAGATCGCGCTTTTGCTATAGGGAGCCTATTGCGTGGTATCAAGTAAATCTATACAAGGAGAGTCACCTGTCGACTTCTGTTTTCTTTTTCTTTTTTGTGGCTAATCAGCTGCAATTAGAAACTCAATTTTGCGCGCTCGCCACATGCTTTCCAAATGAAAAAGAACCTAGGCAGTAGAGCAGATTGATTATGCGTATACGTAGCTTGAGACTCGTGTTTCACACCCAATATGTTGTAACGCAGTTAGGATAGGACATATTGTTTAATGAATTAAACATGTTTCACTTTCATATATCGAGTACAAAGCTATCTTCATAACAAATCAATAAACGTAAACCGATTCTAAAGGAAATCGCTTGAAGATAGGAAAACTGCAGGATGGGAACTATTTAACATAATTACAGTGTATGTTAAGTGGCTTTGTGTAGAAATCACCCTATCGCAAATAGAAAGCCATTGGGACAGTAAGGCAGACTAATCATCGTCCAGCAGGTCCTTAAATCCATTTTACTGAACCAGTATGTATCCCATGGCTTTGATGTTTTGGGCTCCATTATCGGATGTATATCCCTTAGGACTGTCATTTCCACACGTGCTGGAATCGTCATTAAGTCCTCCTGTTCCAAACCCGATCCTGGAATCACAGGTTAAACAGTCCTTCTGGTCGTTTCCAAGGATACCGATTCTAGCTCTAGCGAAAGATCCACCACCCCCGACAACATTGAATCCCTCTTTGTTGCACCCAGTTTGCAATGAGGCTTGGGAACCAATCAGCGACTTCCACGTGCTACGACCGAGTGAGGTAGAATGGAATTGCCCATCAGCGATCAGTGAGTACAGAGAGTTCGCCTGCTTGTTGATGACAGCAAACTTCATCTGATGACCAATCTTCATACCAAGACATATCTTGGAGAAGGGTGTGTTCCAGTAGGTGGGTAACTTTGTCTCGTGCAAGTCAAACCCAGTCTTGCCTCCTAGAAGATTGTATCCGGTCTTGTTGCTCCAAAAGTTGGAATCGTAATGGAAAGTTTTCTGAAATACAAAAGAAAATGTTACTCTATAACTCAAGTTTGCCATGAGTGGCATTAACAGTAAGCGCAGTTTCCATACGTGGATGCTTCTGTCGTCCGTGTTCCTCTCCCGGGGGGGGGGGGGGGGGGGCACTTCCTATAAATGGGCTAATGGGGATGTGCCGGTGGATGGGGTCGCATTTTCACGACTGGACTGACTATAATGGGGTCGCCATTTCAAGCATTTTTTATAGGGTGACTAGAATGGGGTCACACTTTTTCCGGGATTTTGAGAGTACGAAAATCTGGCAAGTTGTGATTTATGAACGGAAATATTCGCCGAAAAAAATGTTACCGTATTTATTGCTGTTGTTCAATATTTGACAAACAGCTCCCAGAAAGTGACTAAGTTGGGGTCGTAAAAATTAAATTTACCCAAAAGTGACTAAGATGCGGTCTATAATTGGCCATAGAATAAGACTATAATGGGGTAGAGATTCTGAGAGGCCAGCAGCACATACCCAACAAAAATTTACCCAAGTACCCCCCCCCCCCCCCCCCCCGGGGTTCCTTTCCACTACCAGTACTTGTATGGAAGAGGATCGCACGCGCACCGAAACACCCTGAGCCATAAAGCAGTTAAATACTTTTGTGCCGTCCATTTTCATGGCCAGCGTCCATCCTCCATCTCCACATCCAAAGTTTCCCATGTGACAGTAAACCGGAATCTTTTCTGAACCAAATATCAGTGTAAACACTTGGCTTTTCGTCGAGCTAAAGAGATGAAAGTGATGCTGGTTAGAAAAAGTTTCTTGAAAAACAGTAGAAAATATTTGCAACTTTTCGATTAAAGACCGGGTCTCGAATAAACACCGAGTTTCCAAGTTGAATAAAAATATAAATACGCCCCTCAAGCATTTATTGGAGATATAACAAGCTGTAGGAATGATGGCAAGGTAAATTTTTGTCAAAAATTATGAATAGAAACATTTGCTTAATGAACACCGGGCTCAAAAAATTTACAGAAATCAAATAAACGCCGGGTCCACAGGGCTGAGTTTGAAATAAACACCAGGGGCGTTAAATTGAGAAAATAGAATAGAGTGTTTTCATGGCAGCCACGTTGGAGGAGTCAAACAAATAAATATAGTTGCATTAAAATGATTTTTTCCCACAGGAAAATCGCTCTATTGTTTCACTCCTCCAATATGGCTGCCATGAACACACCACAAGAATGAAGAGTGGCAAGACATAGTATTAAATCAGTTAAGTTCCATGAGAGACATTTTTTAAAACTTATTCAGAATAACTTTTGTTTTGTAGTAAATAATAAAGATGGTAAATTTAGCTTTAAAACGTTGCATAATTAGTTTTCACACCACCTTACTCAACCAATTAGAGTGTCAAAACTACATAGCTAGGGAAGATTCTCTTATTTGGGGACACATGATTAAAAGAAACAAAAAGTGAAAATTAATAATATAAAAAACTGTGAAACATATCAATAGTTATATAAAAATGCAATGCTTATCATACTTATCTAATAATTTAAAAATATTTGGTAAAAATCGAATTATAATCGCTTTGAAAAAGGTATGATACTGTATAAATACATCGGATAGCGTAATGAATGCTTTCCGTATGTGATAGTATTGTAGCTAGACAGAGGACGTCTGATTGTCTTTTAAAATAGGTAAGACGAATTGTGATTGTTAATGTTTCCAACCCATGAAATCAAAAAAGACAAAACAACAAGTTCAGTGGGAGTAAAGGGGTAAGGGATGAAGTGCTCGAGGGGGGGGGGGGGGCACTATAAGGGGAAAGCTGACTCTGTGAGTCTATGGGGAAAAAGGGCGAATGGTACAGAGCACTTCATCTCCTCCCGTGGTTTATTAACTATAAGAAAAGACAATGCTTAGTTAAGATGGTCTAAAGCTATTGAAGAAGTTCAGAAGAGACAGTAATCGAATAACAGAATGGTCGAGTTAGTATATGCCAACTCGACACTAAAGCTAACGGTTACATGTATATCAATATCTCAAAAGCAGACACATTGCTCAAGTCCAACAGCTCCAAGCCTGAGCTAGCATACAAAATGGTAACACTATAAAAACAATGTTTCTGTAAGCAGGCATGCTGCTTAAGTCCATCAGCTCTAAACGTAAGTTAGCATACAAAATGGAAATAATAATTATTATAATAATGTCTATACACGCGGGCTTGCTTCTTTATTCCATCAGCTATGGCTAACGTTTGAAAATATTAATAATAATATAATAAACACCCTCGACATAGCCGGAAATGTGCGTACAACAAGAACATTGGCTACATTTTTACAAATACTAAGCTAAAAGAGAACCAAAGAGGGTTGGGTGGGTGGGAATTATTGTGAAAACTCTTCTAGGGAGCTCAGAGAATTTGAAGTAAAACTACTCAAGTCTAGATAAAACCGCATGGCCTTGATTGACATAATAGAGAAGGGGGCGATGTGATTGGCCAGCCCGAATAGCGCATCACACTCTAGAAGTGAATTTGACCTTTGAATGTAACGCAAGAGTGATAGTCTTGCAGCATATTGCGTGACAGATCTGCATATTTGAATAGAGTGATCTTATGACTTCTCTGAACTCCTTTCATTAACTTTAATTTATATTACATGTAAATTGGCATTTATATTACATATAAATTTGCTTTAAAAATGTCACTAATATAAGATGGACATAGCTTCCCACGTTCCGTGCTGTCTTTCACGTGTATAACATTAGGGGTCATGAATGGTCCCTCAAAATGTCGCAGTGCTCGCAATGCTCGCAAAATTTTAGTGGGTGCTCGTTTTCTCGTGCTCGCACATTTTTACAGGTGCTCGCATGCTCGGTTTTTAGTGGAGGTAGGTTTTTGAAAAGTGCTCGTTGCTCGCAAGGCTAATTTTTTTCAATGCTCGTGCTCGCAAAGAAAAACGCTGTGCTCACATGCTCGCAAATGCTCGCAAAGACCATTTGATACCCCTAACATTACTGTTTCATTGTTGTCATGAATGCTTTCCGTATGTGATAGTATTGTAGCTAGACAGAGGACGTCTGATTGTCTTTTAAAATAGGTAAGACGAATTGTGATTGTTAAAAATGTCACTAATATAAGATGGACATAGTTTCCCACGTTCCGTGGTGTCTTTTACGTGTATAACATTACTGTTTCATTGTTGTCATTTACGCTCGTTGTGATTGGTTGGGTTTGGTTAAGCACCACTCGACTGAAAAACGCTTTAAGTCACGGAACAAACAAATGCAGGTTGACGTTTTCTCCCGAATGGAAATAAAAAGCTGCTGATAACATCTAGCCAAAGCTGTCAGTATAAAAAAAAACAGAGATATATTTCAAGAAAATCAACTTACTTGTCTCTTTCATACTGTTGCTTGCATGAAGAGGCAGGGACGGCTGCCAAAAAAATTATAAATAAACTAAATAAATGACCCCATCAGGGCGATATGCAAATGTGAATGCACTTATCATTGCAACCCAGATATGCTAATCAATGTGTAAAATCGTGGCTAAATATGACTAGCGAATACCTGTTGTGGCTGGTGGCTGGGGTGCGGTAGTTGGCTGCGGAGAAGAACTTTTATTGAACATGGCAATAAGATCTTCCAGTTTTGCTTGCAGCATTTTCATGGCATCATTGGCGTCCGAATCCATCATGAAGTTACAAATCAAATTGCATGCCATCTTCTTGTCGTATGGTTTGGCGCAAGATGGGGTCGATTGGTCTCCATTCACGCTCAGTACAATGGAGATTGCGATAAAACAAGCTTGGAAAGACAAACGCATTTTGGCAAACTGTCGTAACTTTGTTCCTCAAAAAAGTGAATTTCTTTGGTCCGTTGCAGTATTGCGCTTGTGTTATTTATGCACTGTGAAACGTGATTTATCTGACAAAGATACTTCAAAATATGACATGAAGCGGAAATGGATCCTTTTGTTGTAATTTTAATCGTGCAGCTATGTTGTTGTTGTTTTTTTTGTTATTCATCGTACTACGTCAATTGACGTAGTTCCTTCTGGTAGGATACGTGAGCTTCATCACGATAACTAAAACCCTAATAGAGTTAAAAGACCTCAAAACCTAAGACCTGACACCAAAAACTACAAACGAAAATTAAGACCCCGAGAACTAAGACCTCGAAAAATAAGACTCCGAAAACCTATATCTCGAGATCTTAGACCTTGAAAAATAAGACCCCGAAAATAAGTGCTGAAAAACAGAAAGGTCATGATAACTAAGACCTCGAACACTTAACACCTTTTTCCCAGCCCGGCATATCATTGTCCTAAAGTATTTGTCAATTTCTGGCAAGCTGTGGATTTTTGCAAATGATATACCAAATACAATATTACATTGATTCACTCCAACAAAAGAGAGAGTTGATTACATTAGCTTTGTTTTAACATGACGGATTATCAATGCGTAGTGAAGAATCAATTCTCGTAATGACGAATACTAATAACCTAACGTATTGATATCGTTAAAAAAATCTGGAAATAAAATAAGCTGCTTTTGCCGGCGGAATTTGTATATGAAGAAACTCGCCAAACGCTACATGATATAGCGCACGGAAAGCAAGTCGGGAATAAATGTTGTGTGACTACCAAGGCCTAGCAATAATATTTTTTATTTTTTCAAAAGTATTTCTTTAGGTTCCAAATGTTGGTAAATTACGAATTAGACCTTTAATACTATACAATTGACAGATGTTGCAAAATGAAATGAATGAAATGAAAAGAGCGGCGGTAAATGGCGTACATTGTGACAAAAGACAAAGAATATTATGACAGTTAAGGGATACAGGTATGCTCAATTTTATCGCGTTTAAGGTGATTCGGTTACATGTTAAAGGGTTTAGAGCTTAATCTCTCGAAATACGATTCCCTAAGGTCTTTTACGCGTTTAATCGTGCGAGAAGGGAACTATTTCAAGTGAAATAAGTCGTAAGTGTATGAATAAGATGTGACTTAGTTTAAAAATGTGTTTTGGCAAAATCTCTATAGCCCACAAAATACCCTACAAATCGCACTTGCGCGTGATATTTGGCAGATTGCCATTTTTCCGTAAGAAACATTATTGGGCCGAAACTAGAGGGTATAAGTTGTTTTTCTTAGCTACATAGATCGTACTAAAGGTTCTTTAAGGCTCCTCGAAGGTGCGACAGAACAGGGAGATTGGGTTAGGAAGGGACCTCAACGCGAAAGTTACATATCTAATATTAATGCTATTTTGCAATTGGCGATTAGAGATAACAAGTAAATAGACAAGTGGCAAGTCTAAGTGTAACCATGGAGTTCAGCTTTGAACTGATGAGTGGGAATAAACGAAAAATACTATTTTCCAGTCTTAAGAGTGTTTGAAAATCTAAACGAAAACTTGAAGACAGCCGTGGGAATTATGCCTTTAATGCAATTAA
>NW_027558822.1:0-14936 GCF_052425735.1 Oculina patagonica | reverse complement strand
TGTTCTCAAAGAGTGGGTTTGAACTTTTACTAACATTTTATTGTTGTAACTGACTCCTTTTCCGCTAGATTTCTGTCAAGTGAACGGATATAGGTGAGTCCCGCCCCAGGTTATTTTTAGGTGACGCCCTATTTTTTTACATTCTTCCTGGTCATTTTGTCTTTTTATATATCTTTCCAGTGTAACTAGCCTATAAAATAAGTAAAAATAAAGTTGTTGTTGGGGTACGTTTATTAAAATCTCGACTTGTTGACTTCGCTTTATTTGAACCCAGCATTTATCCAAGGGGTCGATTTTTTTGGAATGAATAATTCCGGGAAAATATGGCAGTGTAAAAGTGGCTGACTGTTGGAAATTTAAAAAAAGAATCTCTTTATTCATTCTTTATTTACAAAATCAAAGTTTTCACAAAGAGAGAGAGTGACTTCATCCATTATATCGAACGTCTAAAGAATATTCGCTCTTGTGACACCGAACTAAGATTACGTTATCTTCGTACATGTCACGCATCAAGAGACGATGTTCAGTAAAGTCTTGTGATGCATGTTAAAGTCTCTTGGTTTTCTTCAGTGGATTTTGGTCCAAAAAGACTGCTGCTGTTCTTCTTTTTCTCTATAATTGAAACAAAGCAAAAATATATTTAAAACAAGAAACCTTTGAAAGAACTCTGTTTTCACGTGATGTCATTAAAAACGCAAGGCCTCCTGAGTTTTTCTCTTTCATCGGCAAAAAGACGTCCTAAATATATATTTTCTTACAAGTTTTTTAACTCGATGGCATCCTTTTTCAAAGTTCTGTATTAGAATTTCCGAGTTTTCACACCTCGCAACATCAAGATGGCCATTTTGGTGTTCTTATCTTACTGAAATGTCAAAAGATTCTGCTTACACGGAGTAAACAACTTGCGGAAGACAGGACAATCAAGACGAAATTAGGCTTAAGTCTTTCTTCGTCTTTCTTTCTTTCTTCTTCCAATCTGGGTAACGGTAGGTATGGTTAGCTTAGTCTTTGGTTTGGACAACCGACGCAGATGGCCCAACACTTACTTATCGATACTTCGATCGGGATAGAGCAACACTAACGGCCTTGACTGCCTGGAATTGATTATGTCATAATGCAAATATCGTGCAACTGCACACTAACCGCATTTGGAGTGCCTGGCGAAGGAGTCACCGCGTCTATAAGTGGAGTAGAGGAAGGTGCTGTAATTTGCTGAAAGATAACAGGACAAAACAATTTAATCAAGGATTTCTAACATCACGAGGGGATCAGGAAGGTCAGTTAGAACTTGGCGTGAAGCAAAGAATTGACCTGAGAAGGTTTCATACTGATTGTTAATATATACACGAGTGATATTACTAAGTTATTGCGAGTATGTGTATTACTATTAACTGCACAAAATGGCTGGTCCCGTGCGGGAATTTCATTCAATGCGAATATAATTAACAATGCCGGAACAAGAGAACTTTTGATTTTCGCATTTATTCCCTGAAAAAAAAAAAAGGAAACAAAACAACGCAACGACCTGAACAAAAAACCCAGTCCATCCTAAATAAAACAAAAAATATCCACAAACCACTTTGGGAACAGCAGTAACAGCTTCAACAGGAACTGAGAGAAAAAGAAAAGAAAGGTTTTTTTGTTTTGCTACAGATTGATTGCTTACAATGAATCTCAAAGCTAGATGTTACTGGCTAGTAGCTGCGGGTTGAGATGTAGATAAGTATATCACTGGATTGTAAATACAATCGTAATATAACGGCCATCCTAGGGCAGAGTTAACTATGGAGGTTTCAATTAGAGTAAAAAGTATGGATTGGCGGTAGCCGTTAGTGGAGGCTCGATTGCAGGAAAAAGTTAAGGAATAAAAATAATAATAATAAATTACCTTTATTTAGACACGGTAAGGATTAAAGATATAGGCTTGTGGGGCCGTGTATTCCCGATCGAATTGGAATTTGAAAGTGTTGGTTTTTGTGGAGGGAGGAAAACCGGAGAACCCTGAGAAAAACCCTCGGTGCAAGGACGAGAACCAACAACCAACTCAACCCACATATGACACCGGGCCGGAATCGAACCCGGGTCACATTGGTGGGAGGCAAGTGCTCTCACCTCTGCGCCATCCCGGCCTGCTCCCCATAATTAAAAAAAAAGAAACGCGCACCACAAAAAACAGCAACAACAACATTCTTTAAAAGTAAAAGCATAATAATGATATGTAGATACCGTTTATGGTGGATATATCCTTTCCTAAGGCTTCCAGACGATGCCTGTCGCAAAATAAACAGTGAGATAACTTCAACATTTGATTTTATAAACAAAAAGCCGCAATTCCCAACGGAAAGATTATTTTTAAAAGTCACTCGAAATTGCATCACCCGGCAAGATTTTGATGTAATTGTGGCCATAGAAATGGTAGCAGAACTCTACACGCGCTCTTATTACTGCTGTCAGCATATATCTTTTTTGCTAGTACACCAATACTATTCCAAACAATAATAAATAATAATAATAATAATAATTATAATAATAATAATAATAATAACAACTTTATTAACGTGTCAAATCTGTAGTAGCTGAGGGGAAAAGTCCCCTCTACTAATTGTGGACACCTAACCTGCCTAACTAAGAAAACGTAATTAATATATATAAAATAGAAAATATTTAAATACATTTAAAAAAACCTAAGTACAAATATATTAAAATTCTGTTTCCCGGAAATTCCAGAAGCAAAATCAAATGGAACTGACAGTTCCCGGAAATTGTTTTCGAAAATTTGGGTCTACCTTGCGAGGTTGTCCTCTTTTCCGGAAATTTTGGAAAAAGCTACCATTTTACACTCAGCCTATGTTCCTTCGGCAGAAAATTTAGCGATTTGTGCGGCTGAAAGCAGTTACATGTGTAAGGAAGCATTCTTGAAACTCCAAACAAAAAAATTCAGGTGAACTCGCGCGGTTGTTTTTCGTTGATGTTTTGCAGGCGGCAGCAAAGAAATGTACAAATATTTATAACACGCGTGTAGGCTTCGCCATTGTTTTGCTCATTAAACCTTTTTGGGTTGGCGACGTTTTCGTTGCTTTTAGTGTGCCTTTTTAGGCACACTAAGGTCCCTGTATTTGTGGCCACGATGTCATTCATGGCGTTTATTTTCAGTGCTCGAAATGCTTTTTATTTGCAAAAATATCGAACTATATGTGCAGGAAACCGGCCATAAAGCATTAATTTAATGCACCGTAGAAATTTCCATATTAGACGCACAACCTGATCATATGCAAATTTTGTTTTGCCTTCCGTGCAGTCAACCGGAAAAGTTGGAAAATGCTGTTCCATTTGTCACTGGAATTTTCCGGAAACTCAAACCAGAATTTTTGGTCGAATGGAAAGCGCCCTATATTAAAATATAAAAATTAAAATTTAAAACCGTGCAAATTAAAAAAATTTGCACAAAATTAAAAATTAATTAAAAAATTTGCACAAAATTAAAAATTAAAACCGTGCAAAGAAAAACTGAACTGAACGATTTTGGGGGCTACGTTGATGTTTACAGAGAAAGTACCAGATTCAAGAAAGCTCTGTTTTAAATACCCCGTTTTAAAGATTCTCCATTTTAAAGATTACCTATTTTAAAGATTCCTCATTTTTAAAGATTCCCGTTTTAATTGTTCCTCCTTTTAAACGATTTCTGTTTTAACAAGATTTCCAACGATTTCCTATTTAAAAGATACCTGCTTTTAATGCGACCCAATTCTCTAGGTTCCCAGTTTGAAGATCCCCTGGGCCCATTCCCCGTTCATCGCCCTTCCCCCGTTTCCCGCTTTCTGTTTTTAAGATAGCACTTTTGACCATGTTCCCTGTGTTGAATACTTGGCACTTACTTCAAGGATTGTATTTCAAATTCGCAGTTTCCAGCCGCCTGCTTCAGGTCATATAACAGAATCATCTCATTTCTGCAAAACAAACTTAATTAATAATATACAAGGCGAGGGAGTTTACACAGCAACATTAGTTTGACTGGCGGAGCTGTGACCGTTTTCCAGTCATGCTAAAGGGGGCACTTAGCAGTAAATCCCCCTTTTGGCATTGTTGCCACTGAAATAAATTGAAAAGGGTTCAAAATACCTGCACTACTATTATCAAAAGAGACAAAACGATATTTTCTTAGATAATACACACCCAGTTCAAGACCAGAGAACAAAAATTGTATAATGCCAGTATATGGCTTATGTAGGACAGTGTACACAAAAACACATGCAGTTTACTGTAAGATCGAATTTTTACCTCAATTCATTGAATTGGTGGCTTATATGTTCAGTTGGCATCGGCATAAGATCTGACAAGAAAGCAACAATATAATCAATTCAAATGGCTAAGGATGGAAAACGTTAACTCCAGTTTGACAGAGGTGTTACTAATCATGTTATTTTTGAGTAGCAGGCAGTTTTTGTCCACTGACATTACACCCTCAGCTTGATTCAACAGCTCTTCCACTATAGCCTTTGTATAAAACGTGTTAACCTTCCCAGCTGGTGTGTAATTTTTGAACACCTTGTTGGTGGTAACATGCTACATACAACATGCATTGAGTGCATGCGTCATAACAGGCCATGTACCTTGGCTTCAATACAAATATATATTGAACAAAATAGAGGGAATGTTTACCTACATAGAAGACATTAATTTACATGTTAGGCGTAGTGTGCCCCCCCCCCCTCCCCTGCAAATTTTATTCCATAGCAAGTTAGCAAATGCGTAGTTCTCCTTTTATGATTAGTCGAATTTTTAAGTCTAATCTCAGTGGCAGTGTTTTTGTGAAATTAGCTATTAGTTCTTTATCGTTCAACAGCCTAACTCAACCATCACAGTATTCTGCAAACAAACTAGGAACACAATTATCATACAGGTACTCACCAACTCCTAACTCTTCCAAAAGTTGTTCAACTGCCTTTGCTTTTTTGGTTCCTACAGATCCTGGCATCTTCATCTTAAAACAACATATTATGGAAAGGGTGAATAAAGTGGAGGGATCAAGTCTCAGATGAAAATGATTGACAGAAGAAACACTAGTATCTACATTCAATAACAAGAGGTTTAACTTTAGCAGTGAAACAGTTGAACAAAGCCAGCGACAAACCTTTAACAAACTAATGTTGTGTGAAATGAAAATGAAACAGTTGCTCTTACCCTGCCACTCCGTAGATACACACCAGCTCCTTTACTCTCTGGAAACTTGACTCCTGATGATTCAGCCTGCAAAAGATTAGAAAATGTTATCCACTGGCATTTGGAAAAACTAAGAGAGCTATTCTAACAGGCTGTGCCTGAGTACATGTACAGTCAAATCTCTCTAAGACGGACACCTTTGGGACCGGCCGCAGCTGTCCGTCTTAGAGAGGTGTTTGCTCTCTAGAGAGTCGAAATAATATGACACCAGTAATTCTGAGGTAATAAAGCTAAACCTTTGCACAATTCAACAAACCTTTACTAACTGCAACAACACTAAAATAATAAAAGGACCGTATTTGCTTGTTAAAGCAAAAGTTGAGAGCTTCTACAAACTATAATACTGTAAGTAGAAAATGACCTCTTTAGTGTCCATACACATAAGCAAAGAAGTAATCCGTTAAAGCGTCATTGTTTTTGGTTAGTAAGCTTGGTATGCACGTATCCTTAGGGCGCTGACTAACTTTTCTTAAGGTCGATTCGAAGTTTGGAAGTATTTTCACTAATAAAATCTGTTCATGATAAAAAAAACACTTCTCAAGTGTCCGTTAATTATTTCAAAGTGTCCGTTGTCCTTCTTAGAGAGGTGTCCGTCTTAAAGGGAGTTTGGTTACAGTAAAATGACTGAAAAACGGCAGGGACCATTATCAGGTGTCCGTCTTATGGAGGTGTCCATCTTAAAGAGGTGTTCGTTAAGAGAGAGTTGACTGCATACATGGCCATGACTTGTCAGGGCTTGTAAATAAAGACTAAATAAATATAAATGTGTAAGGACCACACCTCAGAACCACAGACAAGTATTAATGTTTACTAAACAGTCTGGAAAATTGAGTTTCAGATAATCAAGGTCATACTACAGTGTACACTGAATATCAAGTGAAATTACCCTAGATGCTGAGTGTTAGGACTGAACAAAAAATTATATTCTGATGGCTGTTAATAATCTAGGCTGTTGCTCAATCAATCAATCAATCAGTGAATGAGTCAGTTTCGAGTCAGTCAGCCAGCCAGCCAGCCAGCCAGCCAGCCAGCCAGCCAGTCAGTCAGTCAGCCATCCAGCCAGTCAGTTTGTCTGTCTGTCCGTCCGTCCGTCCGTCCGTCCGTCCATCTATCCGTCGGTCAGTCAGTCATATTGACTATCCAGTGACAGGTCAGTAAACGTTGCATGTGCCTACCTTGACAGGTTTGTCTGCTAATTCTCCTTTCTTTTTAGTTGGCTTTTTTTTCACTGGTTTCTTGTCCCGTCTAGTAAAAAAAAAAAAAGGAATTAAATAAACACTTACAAGCAGGGATATAGCTTGGAAAACGCTAAGCCGGCTCATCAACAAGCCCACCTTGCTTTTCTGGCCTTGGCAGCTCGAAAAGTCTACCTAGTAAGTCTTTGTTTTGATGTGAAATTTCAGCTAGATTTAAGTTGAGTGGATGCCTCACACAGTCAAATCTGTACTTAGTAGACACTGTTAAGCAGATGGTATTCATTAAGACAATGGTAGCTAAGGTCCCAAACAATTTCCTTTATTCCCCACCTAAAACATGGCTGAAATGGCCTATTACAGTGTATTTAAAACCTGGATTCTCAAATTCATAAATAATTCATCAAGTTGAAACAACGGAATTCAGAACTGTGACAGTGGTTTGGTGGCATAAAATGTGTGGTTCCAGAAAATATCCATACCCCCACCACGGAGGGAATTGGAAATTCCAGAGGGGTGGGGGGGTCAAGGGCCCAGGAAATTCCGAAGAGGAGGGGGGTTGCCACTGAAGTTACGTTTCCAGACAGTCAAGTTTGATGCAGTGCAAACTAGTTTCAAAAATCGTTTCTTACCTACTCTACAAATGTTTTACATAGCAATAATAGCACCCTGGGTTCTTGATTCACAATCGCTTTACATTTAAAACGGGTTTTCTTTCTCCTGAAAGCACACTGAAAGCAAATAATTTCACTGAAATCCTCCATGTTTGTTCGTGGATGCGGCTGCCATTACTTGTTACCAGTCCCCCGAAACTTGTCACGTGGTTTGACCGAAATGCACTGGTGTCAAGCATTGCTTGTTTCACGTTCGATGGAAGGAAAATCGTCCTTGTTTGTGAAAAGTTTCACGTTTATTAGCGATGAAAATAGTGTAATGATGTCAGAAACTCGAGATTAACTTGTTCTTGTTATTTCTGGCTATTTGTTTGTAATTTTCCTGTTAAATTTTGCTTTCTCAGCGAGCATTAGCGATTTTCCGATCACGTCTACGGTGAATGTTTATATCAACACTTTTCAAATCCGTGTTCTGATACATTTAGCGGTTTTCTAAAGCGATTGGAATAAAAAGGGATGGAAGGTTATACAACAAGGTAATTTGGCAAGTGACTACCAGATATTTTGTCTGTTTGCTTTTGAGGAAATTTCTGTATTTTGTCTTCAACAGTACACGTATGTATCGTTTTAACATATCTTCCGATCGATCAGTTACACACTATAACTGTTTACAAGAGAGGTGGCCTAACATTTAGAGCATTGTACAATTTATATTTTTTCCAGAGGGGCTGGGGGGTACGCAATATACTTTTGGAAATTCCGGAGGGGTGGGGGGGTTTATTTTTCTTAACAAAACGGAAATTCCAGAGAGGTGGGGGGTCTTACGTGAAATTCCCTCCGAGGTGGGGGTATGGATATTTTCTGGAACCACACAATTAAACTATTTGTTTTCTTTTTTACCATAACCCAATTTTAGTCATAAATATCTTGATGGAGAAACATATTCTGAGAGTTAAGTATCTTTCAAGAAAGACAACACGAGGAAAAGTTTTCACTCTTCACAAAACTATGTACACTGTATGGCATAAAACTTACTTAAATCTGTATGAGTCTGCTTGGTTCTCGGCAGCTGTGATGAGTTTCTGTAAATCCTGCTGTTTCTTTTCCCTCTCTTTCTTTCGCATTTCAATTTTCCTTAGCTCTGCAACAAGCATCTCCTCTTCTTGTACCTTACAGTAAAAGTTCAGAAGTTTATTATATATGTAGCCTTTCTCAAATATCTGTAAGTTTGCTTATTAAGGTTACTATTATAAGTGGCTACTAGTTTAGCGAGCTCGACAAAAATCGCTAAATTCAGTGCTCGCTAAAATTTGTCTCGGCCAAATTTAATACTCATTAAATTTAAGTACCACTCCCATACCAAAGGGTTACAAAGCACAGTCAATTTGAAAATTCTTTAAAAAAAGCCAGCAACTTTGTTCTTTCTGGCAATGCAAATCTTTTACTGAACATTTATTTCCATCTTAGTTATATGTTCATTAAAAACTGGATTACACTAACTTTTTAATATTTTTAAAAATCGCTTAATTAAATAAATTATCGCAAAATCTTGCTCTAAAAAAATTGCTAAAATTAGTAGCTGCTAAAAATAGTAACCGGTATTCCCTAAAAGTACATGCTGCTAATTTTTTCTTTAGTTTAACATTAACACTTTCGAGTTATGGTGCACACAGGAAGTTTTGAGAGCACAAAAGAAGCATAAGAGTTGCTCAAGGCGATAGCTGAGAGCAACTCTGCCTTCTTGTGCATTAATTTTGTCATAATTTACATGGTTGAAAGCTGTACCTGCTCTTGTGTACGGTTAAACAGCTTTAAAAGTTGTCTTTTTCTTTCTGTTTCATGCTGACTGTCATACGGTGCAGGCAAATTCTGTGGTTCTTGACCTGGAGGAGCTCTAGCCTATAATATTAACAAGCTCAAAATTATTCAATCTTTCTTTCTTTCTATTAAATTAAAAAAATAATGTTCAAAAATAATGTTTTGAGAAGGATCAAAGACCATATATCTTAGTTGATAAATTTCTTTATTCTACATGCAACAGTCTATGCAACATGTAATTACCATGCCAGCTTGACAAGAGTACGGTAAATTACTAAGGGGATAGCAGGGTTGTCGCTGAGGGCCGGTTGCCGGCTAATTTCACCAACTGAAAGAGAACTTAGTGTCCTGAAATTTCTCATGAAAGCAAAGACTTACGTAAACTTTTAGAGCTGCCAAGACCAGAAAAGCCACCTGTGCTTGTTGATGAGCCGGCTTAGTGTTTTCTTAGCTAAATCCCTGGGATAGTTAACTAGTCCGGCGGCTTAGCTCCTGAATTGTGCGATTTTTGATACAAGTACCAAACTTTGCAGGATTACAAGCATTCGCATACTAATCAATTCTTGATATAGTGCCAACGCCAATTTCCCATTTTCAGCTGGTAAACAGCAATGAAATTTTCAGCCGAGAGGCCCCTCCCCCACGAAGTACTTCTTCTGTACTTTTATAAACCTTTTATTGTAGATTTTTATTCATAAATACAGAAATGAATGCTTTAAATTAGGCTTAAAATTGTTTTTTTTTTACCATCTGTTTTATACCAATAATTTAGTTGGAAATTATTGCATGGGAAAAGATTTTTCGTTCCCCGCCCTCTGCTCCCTTGCGTCTTTCGTTTTGCGCTAACGTCCAGGTCTCTCGTGATCGGTGAACCGTTCGCTAACAGAAGAAATATAGGAAAATATAGGGCTGTGAACAGTCTAAATTACAGCATCTCATTCTAAATTTTGTACGTGCGACTTGGTATCACTACCTGACATAATAGTATTTGTCTATAAACCAGCTGCTCCTGCTAGTGTCAATTTGAGAACGATCCTGGAAAGAGTCCAGAGGCGCGCCACTCGCTGGATACTAAGAACTAGAATCAGCAAGATGTCCTACAAACAACGACTGCTGACTCTTCGCTTGCTACCACTAACATATGACAGGGAACTGAGAAATCTTTTATTTCTCTATAACTGTATTTCTGGATACACTGACCTAAATATTCATCGATATGTTACTTTTGTCACGCATGGCCGGTCCCGCTCTAAGAACCCCACCCTCGGACTTAAACCTGCTTACTGTAAAACCGCAACTTTTCAAGCTTCTTTTTCAATAGAATTGTAAAACCTTGGAGCACAATCTGTAATCTCGCCCCTTATGACAAATTTTCTAGCCTTAGTTTATTCAAATATTTTCTGCGCGCCACTTTTTTTACTTTACTGGACACTACCTGTGATATTGACATGCCCTGCACCTGGTTCCTCTTCCGTAACTGCCCTTGCCACCGCTCTTAATTTTTGTGTCTAATATTATCTGCATCTTGTTTTCTAACTATAGCTCTAAGTAATCAATTAGATTTTTAACCATAAGTTTTAACTATAAGTAATTAATTAGATTTATTGTATTTTTTTAAATTTAAGAGTTTTATCACCATTCTTATTAGTTTTTAAGGTTGCGCCTCGCATGGGTAACATTATTTTCCCGTTATCGCAATTCCTTTTTGGTCCTTTTCTTTTTTTAATTGTTTTTGTAAATTTTGAGACTAATAAAGTTGATAGACAAAGAAATATTTCACGAAATTTCATTGATTTTAATAAATAGCGGTTTCCATGGAAACCGGTGGTTTTCAGACTTGGCACTATATCTGAAAAAACTTCTGTTGGTGACCACTTTCATTATGCCAAGTTTTATGCTTGTATCAAAAAGTGCACAATTCAACTAAAATTTTGAGCTAAGCCGCCGGACTTAACATCCCTAACTGCATATTGTCGAGTGGTAAAAGCACACTGGAATTTTTAAGAAGACAAGAGAAGTGCAGAAAGAAGCACAAAGTGCAGCTGAGTGTACATCACAATTCACAAGTGCTTATGGACATTGGACAAGGAGCAAGAAAGTTTACTGGGTTTTTTTCTGACATGCATTATAACTCCATAAAGTGTGAATGTGACATAGGCTGCATTGGCCAAACTGGCCAGTTGTAGTTCACACAATGTAATGTACATGTATATTTTACAACATATGTTGTACATGTAGTATGGAACAATAGTCATGAAACATTGTTTGTCCAATGGTGAAGATTTCAATCTGCTAACCCGAGAGGCTGAAAGGAAATCATGACTTTCATAACAGCCTTTCATAACAACAACTTACCTTAAGTAACCTTGTAACACAGCTGTAGTAGCGATCCTTTAATTCTTCAATAGTGCGAGACTGAAACAAAAAAAATATGATACTTTTCAACAGCTGCACACCTTCATAACCAATGGCCCATGATTGACTAAAACACAAGGCATCTTGAAAACGTCGGCAAGTTTTTTCAAGTTTGTTGATCGTAATCCATTTTAATCCTCGTCAGTTGAAATCATCCTTGGTTATTTTTGCGTTTTTATTACTCCTTTGTTGTTTTTCTATGTTAGACAACTATTATTTTGAGGTTTTCTTCAATTTGAAAGTAATCAGAAAAATGACTTAAAATATCGTGACACTGCTTCTTTAAGGTAACCGTAGACCTTCGAGGGGCAATTTTTTTGAAACCAAATTTTCTTAAGTCAAATCAATGATTACTTGTTGACCAAGAGAGTTACCGGTATCTAATTAAGGTCCCGGACAGGCCAAAAGAGTATGCTATGCCAATCATGCCAGTGGTGGAAACGGCTTACTTTACCTAACTCTTTCAAAACACACAATTGAATACATTATTTGAATAAGAAAACATGTCAGTAACAATAATACTGTAAAATAGAATTAACAAGGACACTAAATTTTACCATGATTACAATTTTAAATAATATGTATCTTTAGTTACCACAAAAGGATCTTCAATTTTAATTAATTCCATTTCAAAACCTAACAAAAGGAATACAAGCTTGATTAAACTGGTCACACTGTACCTGATGCTTCTCTTTGTCAAACCTGTCGTGAATTGTTATGAAACGAAGATCAAACCGTCTAAAATAAAAAGAGAAACACACATTTATTAACTGTGGCAAATACAAATATACATGTTTACGTTGATGTCCAATAATGTACAATTTACAGTCAAAATGATTTCAAACCAAAAATGTTTCTTCATTTATGTACATAACAATATTAGGCAACCACTGGAAGGCAAGAATAGCTGGCATGCAGCTTGCAACAATGTAAAATTAATTACCTGCAGAGATCAAACAAGTGATCAGTTTCATCTCGTGTCCATGTGGAGGGTGGCCCGTCATGGAGGTACATCTATGTATGTCAGGTCAGAGAATTACTCAGTAGGAGTGACATCAAGAAAATATTTTGAACATTGCATTTTATTAAGCAGCAACAACATGAACGGTGCATCTTTGGCCAAATTTTTTACTATTAAATGGTTCCTGATAGCTGATATGATCAAGAATGAATAAAAATATAATTAATAATCATGTTAAAGAATGAGACAACACTTCTCTGATCTTATTGTGTGGGCATAATCTCAAGAGTACATGCCGACATGTACTTCTGTACCTTAAAGCCTCCCCTTACATAAAACAACAACATTTTAATGACAGAATACATATTAACAAAATGCAATATTATGCTTAAGATCAATGCAAACTCAACCCTTTTATAAAACCTACAGTAACCATTTAAAATCAGGGTTAAGGCACAAAGAGTAAAGCACAAGCACCTTCAGGCTCACTCTATGCTTTTGTTACTTTATTGTACGCTTTGCTATGATTAAAATTACTTAATATTAAACCAACCTGGTACTCTTCATCTGTATAGCTTGGAACATTAACTTTCTGAGGATTTCAGAAGATAAACCCATTACCCTCCAATAAATTTTTAAAAAAAGACATTATAAACTACAAACAATCCACAGCTACACATGTACAAATGTAGTATAAAATGAATTTCAGGTCAAAATGAGTTCAAACTAGTTTGATTTCCATTTTCTTTTGAAAAAATAATAATTGTACCTGATTTATTACCATAATCTTTAAACAAAGAAAATTACAAATCAAACTATTTACTAGTTTGAAATCATTTTTTCCTGAAATTCATTTTAGAACACAACAGCTGCAGGTGTAAAGTACACACAGTCAGGTACATTAAGTAGAGGAAAGAACAAATTAAAATAATTAAACCTTCGCATCATCCTGATAGCTAAGTCTTATGCCCCAGAAAGCATTATATAATACAAAACAGTCTTGTATGCTGATACAATCCTCTGAGCATATTCCAGACTGTCAGACTGATTACATGTACATCCAGAGAAGGGTAAATCATCTGTAGTTTCACCTACCCAGGTACACTGTATGCATCAACTACTAAATAAATATCTCAGACTTACTAAACTGCCCCAGAAAATCTGCAAGGAATCCCGCTTGCAGCTACTTAGACCTTAGTTACCCAGATGTCAAGAGATAGAGGAAAAAAAAGTGAGGTATAGAAGTGACTGTTATGTTATTGTCACAAAAAGGTACTGATTAAATAGTCTAAGATAAAAACAAAATGAAAGTTTCTTACCTTGTTAAATCTGGCAAAAGGATACTCTTTTGCTTCATCAGCAGCTCTTCTCCAGTGGTATAGCATAGCACCATCTGTGCGAGCAGGATTTGTAAAAGACACCCACTTCCACGGCCTGACATGTCGCCGCCCCAGCTTTGCCTTCATCTGTTTGTATCCATGACTAGTGTCCGATGAAGCAAGTGGTGGCGAGTCCCTAAATGATAATAAGTGGAGAATGAAATCAGCACTAGTGAGTACAGTGAAACCCTGTTAATACTGCCACCAACGGGCCATGGATATTTGGCCGTATTAACGGGGTGGCCGTATTAACAGAGTAGGATCAAATTTCATGGCTGGTCTACTTCAAGTGACGTCTTGACAGATACATATCACAATTGACCTTTTAAACAACTGTTCTTTAATAAACATCACAACTGCAAATATACAGTACTATCATTAAAAACTAATGAAGATTAAATCAGCACATTTACAATTCATGCATGGAAAAATGAACATTACTGGACTGAACAGGCTAGCCACAAAACCACACATGTCAATGACATGACAAGTTACAGGCATTTCGGTTAAAAGAGTGTCATTCAATATTGTTTCCCGAGTACTGTATTTGTTTTGTTTGGTCAATCATTAAGGGCTATATTTGGTTCGAGTGGCCGTATTAATGGGGTAAAATTATAAAGGATTGTACAGGTTGGGTTTTCAAAATGTGGCTGTTGGCCGTATTAACGGGGTGGCCGCATTAACAGGGTTTTATTATAAGAAAATGTAAGGGCATTTTGCTGGTACAAACAAAAGTGGCCGTAATAACAAGGTGGCTGTATTAACGAGGTGGCCGTAAGGCGGGGTTCCACTGTATTAGCATCAGAGACTGAGCTAGCACATTGCTATGTGTTTTTAGCAGCCATGTGGTACAGATTTGAAGGTATTTTACGAATAAACTCCTGTGCCAGCAAGAAGTGTCATTACTTCCTTATTACATGAAATTTTCGCGACACGTTAATTTCGCGATTTTGAGGTGCGCATATTTCCCGACACTTAAATTTCGCAATTTTGTGAAAATTTTGTATTTTGAATCACTTTAATTTTGCGTTTTTGAGTAATACACATTTTACATTTCATTTAAAAAGGACTTCATTAATGAAAAAATAACGTCAAAATTAACAAAAAAGCAAGGGTGGGACTAAATCTCGGCAATTGCTACAACAGAGCAGTTAATGTCTACAAGTACATGTACACCTGTAGGTTATGCTTGTACGTGCATGAGCTATTGTTCTTGAGTCAATTGACGACAACATCTATTAAGATTGATAATTCCTTCCTTCAGTGGCACTAAACTTATTTTTTCTTAATTATTGAAATAATGTGAGTCACTTGTAATTTTCACGTCATGTAATGT
>NW_027558821.1:0-8007 GCF_052425735.1 Oculina patagonica | reverse complement strand
TGAAATAATGAAATACTTTTATTAAAGTGTCTGAAGTATTTAGCTTAAAAAAACTAATTGTGGACACTATTTACATTATTATATATCTAAGCTATTTAAAGTTAAAATATTTACACTTAAATTCTAAGAAGAAGAAAAGCTGAAGAATCGTACGACATACATTAATAAATAAATAAATCAATAAATTACAATAGAATATAAATTTTTTTTTTGTCATAAAAGTAGGTGAAAGATAAAAATTGCAGTTAAGAGTTAAAAATTAAAAATTTAAAAATGTATATCGGCTAGCTGCATATGTCACATTTACACTCAGTTTGTATAAGACGGGTGAGGTCTTTTCTCCCAATACTGTTTTTAAAACTCGTGACATTATGTTTTTCTCTATCACTGTGGTCTAGTTTGCTCCATAGTTTGCTCCATAGTAAAGCATCAGCTACTTTTATTCTACTTTTTAGACTTAATAAATCTTACTTGCTGGTCTTTTAACTACAGCGTATCTGGCAAGATAGCATGATACTAGCACCAAAAAGGCTGGGAAAAACTTATAAACGCTAAGCAAGAAGTCATGCTTCCTTGTCATGGTTAGTAAACATGGCAAGGAGGGTGCACCAGCTTGCAGGCTCACATCTGCTTTACATCTTGTAAAGATAACGCTGGAGTAAATTTTTTTTTCAAACAATCAATATAAGTCAATAAAGATAAGATGTTCTACATGACACGAGCATGGGACAAAGAAAAATTCTAAGTCCCCGACGGGAATCGAACCCATGGCCTCTCAGATACCGGTTGGGCGCTCTAACCAACTGAGCTACGAGAGACTCGTTGTGAGCTGGGCCATTTTACTAGGTTGATATGTGGCACGCGTCCTGCATACTGCTAGGATCAGCAATGTCGAATTCATCAAGTTTTTGTAGTAAATAATAAAGATTTTTTATTTTTTTTTTTATTTTTTTTTTATTTTTATTCATTCACAAAAACAATAACACTTATTACACGAAAAGAAACTACGTAAAAAATTACTTACATTAACAACATACAAAAAAAGAAAAATTAAATAAATAAATAAAAGGGCGACTCCTCTGCCTAAAAATGTTTCCTTTTGCCTATTATTACATCAGTTCAATATTATTATTTTTTAACAAATATTATACGCGATAGCTACTTCATAAAGTTCAGTTTGATTAACAGCAGTTACTAATAATTAATATTTAATCCTAAATGTTATTTATAGTTAATAGTTGATAATAATTGATGATAATTGGTGCAGAAAGATATCCTAGATAAGTAATATAAAACAAAAAAAGTATATTTATCTCTCAAATGCACTTTGGCCTTGGTTCGCTTAAAGAAGGTTAATATACGAGGGAGTTTTTTTTTTTTTTTTTTTTTTTTTTGCAAAAAAGACTACGTAATGTCGAGAAGTGGAAGTAAAAGATTCCATTTCTTAGAGGTAGTATCTAGGTTGTTGGACTCTATATGAAACTGCGATTTAAGGGACACAAGAAAAGTTGTTAAAACCGGGATCTTCTTGTTGACTCTGCAGCTCCATATATAATGTCTTGCCAGAAGAAAGCAGAAATTTAATTGAAGTGAAAACTTGGTGGTGTCTGGTCTCAGACCCAGATATATGGCGGAGTGTTTTGGATAGTCTATCGTTATTAGGTTGACCTGTTTAAGTTTTTCAGTCAAAGTTTCCCAAAAGGTTGCTACTATTGTACAGTTCCAGAACAGGTGGATCAGGTTTTCGGGATGGTTGGTACAAAAAGAGCAGTTTGGGTCCTGCTTTATATCAATTTTTGTTAGGAAAAGGTTCGTTGGTAGAATACGATGAAGAAATCTGAATTGGAAGTTTACGAGTTTTGTGCTTTTTGTGCAACTAGCTGCCAGACAATAGGCATTAGTCCAGTCAGCAGAACATCTTTCATCAGATTTAATACTGTCGTTCCATTTCTCTTGGCATCTTAAAGGTGCGGTTCTTTTGGAAGAGAGGAGCTTCTGGTATACAACTCTGTTCGCTTTATCGTTCTTAATAAAAGTCTCGGAAAAGGTATCGGGATTTTCTATGCTACAAGGTTCTTTGCCAAGACAGTTAGAGTTGAAATGGTGCCGAAGGGCAGAAATAAGGCCTAGATACTTTATAGGTTGTATTCGTATATTGTAAGTGCTGATAAGATCTGCAAGAGGGAGAAAACTGCGCGAGTCCGTCATTAACTGGCCTACCTTAGTAATTCCATGTAGGAAAAGATGTTTGTAGAAAACCGGTCTGTTTTCGATTCTAATTAGTGAATTATGCCATATGTGTTGTTCCAGAAATTGCTGCTCGGTTTTGATTTTGTCATCAAAGTTAGCCTCTGACCATATTTCTAAAATTTCTTGTAGAAAAGGGTCTTGGACCGATATCGACTTTGAAATGTCACGTTTATGTAAGTTGCATCTGAAGATTAGTTTGCCGCCATACTTCCCAAGTTCAAGTTCAAAAAATTCTTTCCATTTTCCGCGGTTAGAGTCGTCAAGATATTTTTTAATCCAAACAGTCTTGAGCGATTTGGTAAAAGAAACAATGTCAACCATTTTTAAACCTCCGTTTTTATAGTCGTTTATCATGACACTTCGCTTAATCTTATCACCCTTATTGTCCCAAAGGAAGCTGTAGAAGAGATCGTTTACTTCTTTGATGATTTTATGATTTGTCGCCAAAGGGGCTAGAATGTACGTAAGTTGAGATGCTGCTAGACTTTTGATTACTTGGATTTTGCCGAGTAACGTTAGCCGGCGATATTTCCAATTGCTTAAAATGTTTCTAATTTTGTCCGTTTTTTCCCTATAATTTATGTTTAATGTGATGCTAGGATCAGTAGAAAGCCAGACGCCGAGGGCCGTAAATAATAAAGATGGTAAATTTTAAGCTCGGTAATAAATAATAAAGATAAGATGTTCTACATGACACGAGCATGGGACAAAGAAAAATTCTGAGTCCCCGACGGGAATCGAACCCATGGCCTCTCAGAATACCGATTGGGCGGTATTCTGAGAGGCCATGGGTTCGATTCCCGTCGGGGGACTCAGAATTTTTCTTTGTCCCATGCTCGTGTCATGTAGAACATCTTATCTTTATTATTTATTACCGAGCTTAAAATTTACCATCTTTATTATTTACTACAATATAAGTCAATTTGGGCTAGCAAAGAAAAGTTGGAGATAGTATCTTCGTGTAGCAGGTGCGAAATTTGAGATTGAGATCGAATTCCATTTTTAACGCGTACCTTCAAAGAGGAAAAAAAGTGACCATCTGTGAGAATAAAGTACTTTTCAGTGTTTGCTAATGATGTCTAAAACTCTCACAAAATAGTAACTTTAAGAAAAACTTTTCGCTCAGTCCGTGTTATAAAATATTTCTTTTACACGTTTGAACCAACCAAAGCTTAGATATGGATTTTTTTTATTAAATAGGAGAGACCAAAATATAAAACTCGACAACTAAGTAATCTCATTTCCTGAATTTCTAAAGGAGAGTTGAAATGAGAAATTACCTTGAGAAATCGGAAGTTCGATAAATTGAGGTTAAAATTGCAGTGTTAGTAGAGCAAATACATGGAATGAGTTTTGGTTTGCGTTCTCTGGAGGTGCGAGAAATTAAGGGTCCGAGAAATGGATAGTTTGCCTTAATTAACATGGTTTATTTGATGATAACTTAAAATTCGGAATTACCTCATTTTTGAAACTAGCATTGACCCTTAAAGCAAAGTTCAAACGGCATTGGTCAGGATTTTATTTCCTGGCATTTTAACCCTGAAGTGTGTTTCTAGCTCTAAAGCCGCGTTTAACACATTCTCGACATTTTTTGTGACGCCCCAGCAGCATGTGGCTTGCGGTGTTGCTACTAACACACAAATCAAACCTGCTGGTCTCTACCATATATGGCAAAGAGTAAATAGTCGGGTTCAAGTCTGCGGCTACCGGTGGCGAAACTTGTTAGATGGTTTCACTTAGAGCGGGAATATGAGCGATCAATAACAAGATAATTTAAACCGGAGTCACATAGATCTTGATTTTTTGCAACAGCCGGGTCAAAAATGAGAAGAGCTACGCTATGAATTGCCGAAGGTACTCAGCGAATTTAACCCTGTTTCTCTTTTAAATTCTTGATAAAAGAGTAGCGTTTGTGTGATGTTTTATTTGATGGAATGATTGCTTTTGTTTTAGACAACGATCCGAGAATTAAGTGGAAGAGTCGCTGGTTGGAGTTGTGAGTCAATGATGCCCCACAGAGGTAAGCAACAAACTGACTGGATAATTTTATTAACCGTTTCTTCTTCGGTAAGAAAAAACTTTTCCGCTCTTTGAAGCCGCTAGCCTTAGCTGCTTGCCAAATAATTTATTAATTCACTAAATTCCATAACTTGTCATGCAAGCCCACCAGGATCATAAAATAAGTCGGGATTTGTACGAAGAACATCGCGTTAGTTCTTCAAAAAGTAAAGGAAAACACATCTGACCATTCCTTAGCGGGACGTTTACACAAAAAAATAATTCGTGGAAGATTTTGCTAATTTTAAGCGAGATGAAGTTTATCAACAGAGCAATACAATGGAATATTTAATTGACTAAATATCTGGTAATGTTTGGTTTAAACATTTCTAGATTTTTTTTGATACACCTTTTCTCATCTCAATCAAATCTAGACAATTTTTAATGTTTTAGCACTATGCCAAATAGAACGTTTTCTGCTGTAAAAATTCAACCCGTCTTATTTTGGCTGTCAAACATGGATCACATGCCTTTGTTATATAAAATAGAGAATTCGTTACTGTGTTTTGTTTCTGTTGAAAAATATTACTATATCAAATTTGAAACTAACTCTATCGAAAAAAAATTAACAAGAAGTTCACTCAGTTCTAGTGGTTCCTTCCCAAATAATGAAACTTGGCTCAGAATCGAATCCCAATTTAGAATGCTTAACCAATTGCAAAGAAAGACATTATTTCTTTTAATAAACGTTTTATATAATGAATTGATCGATCTGATTAAGACAACCGACTGCGTTTATTCAATTAAAAAAGTAGAATCACTAATATATTTCCTTTTCATGATCTTTGCCTTTTACTTCCTATGTTTATAAAAGACCGGCTCTAAATTATGTAAATTAGCCACGCGGACAAAAAGACCGTTGGGAAATTTGAACTTTATTATTTTAGATTTCTAGTTAACATTTTAGAAATTAAGATTGAAATGTTTTTTAAAGGTAAAATTTGAAATCTTTAGATGATTTTTACGTTAATCAACACAGCGTTACAAACTTTGAATTATTTTTTCTTTTCTTTTTTTAAAGGACAATAAAAAAATAGTGAACACGGGCACTCAATTTGATTGTTCTTTTACTGAACTGACAACATAAATTTGTATTCTAATTTGAAAGTCGCCAAAATATGAGATAAAATGTGAAACAAAACTTACGCTTGCATTTAAAATTCTTGTAATTTAGCTTATTCTTTTCCGTCGTAGCCTAGCCAGGGAGATAATTGAGCGAGCCACGGCAAACACAAAACTTTTCGACAGGTCTTTTCAGATTTGTTTTGATTCTTTGTTTCATGAAGTTGATAATACATCTCAGTAATATTCAAGAGTAAAGTCCCAATTGATTTTTGGGTCAATGCTTTCGCAAGAAATTGGGAGTAAAAAAATGGTGGTAGAAAATTGGCTTATATGATAAATTTTAATATTTTAAAACAACAAGCAGTAAACTAATTTTTACTGGGAAAAACTCAACGTTTTCGAATAACTTTACTTCGGAGCCAAATTTAGTCGAAGAGGTTGAGCAATATTCAATCAACTGGACACTCAACCGGACACGTTTGTTTTATCGTCAGAAGACAAAGAAAGACCACAACAACCCAACAAACCGAACATTTCAAACCCAGTTCATCCAAGCAAAAAACTCCACCGATTTTTTTTTTTTTATCCTTAAGAGTTTAGTGGAAATTATTGTATTTATAGACGGCTCAACGTAATTACAGCTTACTGATCAAACGGCCGGCCACTTTAAATTAGGTTCTCTTCACCGGGATTCTGCAGAGTTTCGGTCTAAACTGTTCTGAAATTAGTGGTAGGCAACTTAACCCATAAAAAAATTATCTTTGAACAGCTAAAGGAAGATATAACCTTAATTTGCGGGTAGAAATCAAGCTACGGCTATAAATATCTATTTTTTTAAAGACGCGCGGAAACAACTTGAAAAAGTAAGCTTTACTTGTTCAAGCTGCAATCCGTTTCCATCCGAGCCATCCGCAGCCAAAGATGTTCGTTAACAGTTTTAGTGCTCTGATATAGCAATTTTTAATAAAAAATGGATTACTACTTAAAGGTTTCCTTCGACACAAATCGAAGCTGTGTGGCTGTTCAAAAATTTGGTAAAATCCGTGACAATTTTTTTCCTATACAGGACCGGGTGGAGTCAACCAACTTGGAGGTGTTTTTGTCAATGGCCGACCGTTGCCCGACTACATGCGACACCGAATTGTTGAGTTGGCACACTGCGGAGTCCGTCCATCGGAGATCTCTCGGCAACTGCTCGTGTCCCACGGCTGTGTAAGCAAAATTCTCGGCAGATATTACGAGACAGGCTCGGTCAGACCCGGAGCCATCGGGGGTAGTAAACCAAAAGTCGCTACTCCGCGCGTGGTGTCGAAGATTCTGGCATACAAGGAGGAAAACCCTTGTATTTTCGCGTGGGAAATCAGGAACAACTTGTTGAGTGACGGAGTCTGCGACAAAAGCAATGTGCCAAGCGTCAGCTCGATAAACAGGATTTTGCGTAATGCGGCGTCGGAGAAAGAACAGCGCGTGGCGCACGAGAAAGTCAAACAGCACGTGCAGCATCTGCAGCAACAGATGCCAAACGCACCTCAGATGAATGGGTTCCAAGCACAGATTGGTTTCGCTATTCCACCAAACGGTCAAAACGCTCTACCAACAACTCTTCAGACACTTCAACAACAGCTGCCCACTCCTCATCCTGTACCGCAGGCTCCCACACCTGTCGAGAAACCCACGCATGCTCAGGAAATTGTACAGAGCGTGGAAAAGAACGAGAGTGAACACCGTGGCACGCCGCAAAACGGTGAGAAATTAGAAATTCGCTAGAAGAGTGAAAACAAGAGAAAACATTGACGGTCATCGACGATAGCAAACGTCGAGTAGTCCTTTTTCCTCTTTTGATTCTGTATGTTAGTGTCATTTTATCATTGGTGAAATTATTGACTAGAAATATATTTTTAAGTACGTACCTTATAATTCAGTTATAATACAGCTAATATCATAGGTAACAAATTACTCCTTAATTTTGGCGCGAAATTTTAACGTTAATTTATAATTTCACATGTGAAATTATAAAATTACCATGGCAACGTAGCTAGCGGCAAGATGGCGTCCGGGATAAAAGATGTTTTAAAGCTTAAACTTTGTATATTTTCGCTTGAATTTCATCTTAGCCAGCTAGCCTTGACCATGTAATAAAACTTTTGATTATATTTTATATTTCAACATCAAAATGACTTCAAGACTTAAGCCAATTACATAAATGGCATCGAGCGGATTTTTGAGCGTTACACGGGCGCCATTTTCAGTTCATTCAAGACGAACTATGTGAGAAATAGTTGACAGTTGATTCATCTTTGAAACGTTTTGTCAACGTAACGGCAAAAAGGAATCTCTCAAAGGTTTTCTTCAAAGACTAAAAAACTTGCGAATTAAAGCAAAATGTATGCTTTCAACTTTTCAAAGCTCGGAGTTCGCGATTGAATATACCAGTCAAAAACCTACGATTGCAAACGTAATTTGTCACCTATGATATTAAAATGTAATCAAATACTCGTGAAATTAAGAAATAATTTCACTTGCATTTTGTCAAAATTCTTATAATTTCCCTCGCCTATAGGCTCGGGAAATTATTAGAATTTTGACAAAACGCGCGTGAAATTGTTTCCTAATTTTACTCGTCACCATTTGATT
>NW_027558820.1:0-8013 GCF_052425735.1 Oculina patagonica | reverse complement strand
TAATTTCCATGTCGAGACAGGCTCCCTTTATCAATTTCCATGTCATTTACAGGGTCGAGACAGGCTCCCTTTTTTAATTTCCATGTCGAGACAGGCTCCCTTTATCAATTTCCATGTCATTTACAGGGTCGAGACAGGCTCCCTTTATCAATTTCAATGTTATTTACAGGGTCGAGACAGGCTCCCTTTATCAATTTCAATGTTATTTACAGGGTCGAGACAGGCTCCCTTTATCAATTTCAATGTTATTTACAGGGTCGAGACAGGCTCCCTTTATCAATTTCAATGTTATTTACAGGGTCGAGACAGGCTCCCTTTATCAATTTCAATGTTATTTACAGGGTCGAGACAGGCTCCCTTTATCAATTTCAATGTTATTTACAGGGTCGAGACAGGCTCCCTTTTTTAATTTCCATGTCGAGACAGGCTCCCTTTGTCAATTTCCATGTCATTTACAGGGTCGAGACAGGCTCCCTTTTTTAATTTCCATGTTATTTACAGGGTCGAGACAGGCTCCCTTTATCAATTTCCATGTCATTTACAGGGTCGAGACAGGCTCCCTTTTTTAATTTCCATGTCATTTACAGGGTCGAGACAGGCTCCCTTTATCAATTTCCATGTTATTTACAGGGTCGAGACAGGCTCCCTTTATCAATTTCCATGTCATTTACAGGGTCGAGACAGGCTCCCTTTATCAATTTCCATGTCATTTACAGGGTCGAGACAGGCTCCCTTTATCAATTTCAATGTCATTTACAGGGTCGAGACAGGCTCCCTTTTTTAATTTCCATGTCATTTACAGGGTCGAGACAGGCTCCCCTTTATCAATTTCAATGTTATTTACAGGGTCGAGACAGGCTCCCTTTATCAATTTCCATGTCATTTACAGGGTCGAGACAGGCTCCCTTTTTTAATTTCCATGTCATTTACAGGGTCGAGACAGGCTCCCTTTATCAATTTCAATGTTATTTACAGGGTCGAGACAGGCTCCCTTTATCAATTTCAATGTTATTTACAGGGTCGAGACAGGCTCCCTTTATCAATTTCAATGTTATTTACAGGATCGAGACAGGCTCCCTTTATCAATTTCCATGTCATTTACAGGGTCGAGACAGGCTCCCTTTATCAATTTCAATGTTATTTACAGGGTCGAGACAGGCTCCCTTTGTCAATTTCCATGTCATTTACAGGGTCGAGACAGGCTCCCTTTTTTAATTTCCATGTTATTTACAGGGTCGAGACAGGCTCCCTTTATCAATTTCCATGTCATTTACAGGGTCGAGACAGGCTCCCTTTTTTAATTTCCATGTCATTTACAGGGTCGAGACAGGCTCCCTTTATCAATTTCCATGTCATTTACAGGGTCGAGACAGGCTCCCTTATCAATTTCCATGTTATTTACAGGGTCGAGACAGGCTCCCTTTATCAATTTCCATGTCATTTACAGGGTCGAGACAGGCTCCCTTTTTTAATTTCCATGTCATTTACAGGGTCGAGACAGGCTCCCTTTATCAATTTCAATGTTATTTACAGGGTCGAGACAGGCTCCCTTTATCAATTTCAATGTTATTTACAGGGTCGAGACAGGCTCCCTTTATCAATTTTAATGTTATTTACAGGGTCGAGACAGGCTCCCTTTATCAATTTCCATGTTATTTACAGGATCGAGACAGGCTCCCTTTATCAATTTCAATGTTATTTACAGGGTCGAGACAGGCTCCCTTTTTTAATTTCCATGTCGAGACAGGCTCCCTTTTTCAATTTCCATGTCATTTACAGGGTCGAGACAGGCTCCCTTTTTTAATTTCCATGTTATTTACAGGGTCGAGACAGGCTCCCTTTATCAATTTCCATGTCATTTACAGGGTCGAGACAGGCTCCCTTTTTTAATTTCCATGTCATTTACAGGGTCGAGACAGGCTCCCTTTATCAATTTCCATGTCATTTACAGGGTCGAGACAGGCTCCCTTTATCAATTTCAATGTTATTTACAGGGTCGAGACAGGCTCCCTTTATCAATTTCAATGTTATTTACAGGGTCGAGACAGGCTCCCTTTATCAATTTCAATGTTATTTACAGGATCGAGACAGGCTCCCTTTATCAATTTCCATGTCATTTACAGGGTCGAGACAGGCTCCCTTTATCAATTTCAATGTTATTTACAGGATCGAGACAGGCTCCCTTTATCAATTTCCATGTCATTTACAGGGTCGAGACAGGCTCCCTTTATCAATTTCCATGTCATTTACAGGGTCGAGACAGGCTCCCTTTTTTAATTTCCATGTCATTTACAGGGTCGAGACAGGCTCCCTTTATCAATTTCAATGTTATTTACAGGGTCGAGACAGGCTCCCTTTATCAATTTCAATGTTATTTACAGGGTCGAGACAGGCTCCCTTTATCAATTTCAATGTTATTTACAGGATCGAGACAGGCTCCCTTTATCAATTTCCATGTCATTTACAGGGTCGAGACAGGCTCCCTTTATCAATTTCAATGTTATTTACAGGGTCGAGACAGGCTCCCTTTGTCAATTTCCATGTCATTTACAGGGTCGAGACAGGCTCCCTTTTTTTAATTTCCATGTTATTTACAGGGTCGAGACAGGCTCCCTTTATCAATTTCCATGTCATTTACAGGGTCGAGACAGGCTCCCTTTATCAATTTCAATGTTATTTACAGGGTCGAGACAGGCTCCCTTTATCAATTTCAATGTTATTTACAGGGTCGAGACAGGCTCCCTTTATCAATTTCCATGTTATTTACAGGATCGAGACAGGCTCCCTTTATCAATTTCCATGTCATTTACAGGGTCGAGACAGGCTCCCTTTATCAATTTCAATGTTATTTACAGGGTCGAGACAGGCTCCCTTTGTCAATTTCCATGTTATTTTCAGAGTCGAGACAGGCTCCCTTTTTCAATTTCCATGTTATTAACAGGGTCTAGGCAGGCTCCCTTTTTCAATGTCCATGTTATTTACAGAGTCCGTGGTCTTTTGTTTGAGAGATTTACAGGATGTTTTATGTTTTTTACATTTGTTTTCAAATATGTACATGTTTTTTACAGTTTTGAGAAGAACATGTTAAAGGGAAAAACTATGTAAATCATCCTTAACGGTGTCTTTACATGTTATTTACATACTATTTAAATTCTAAACTTTCCAGTGTTGCTGCAAGCGGAGGAAATAAAAGACGGCTTCACACAGGCTATCTCTTTAAAGCCTCATTTTTATTCATATTTCCCGGTAGAGAAGGGTGGTATCATTCTTTGTTTTCGGTAATAAGCACCATTGAAATAATGTTATTGTTCCTGCTTAATCTCAAATAGCCGGAGTTGTTGTTCTGTGCAAAACATTTAAATTCAAAGCTTAATCAAAACTTGATTAATTTCCTATCTGACCTCTAAATAAACTTTTTCTCATTTTCATAGGGGCACAAGGAGAAGACGAGAGATAAGTAAGGTTACATTCAAACCTGAAGACGTTATAGTACTGGATCCCAAACAAATTGACGAAAACCTTCAAGTAGAGCTGGCTGTTGTTAAAATTGTGCCAGGCGGGTCGTTTGTTGTTATCTCTAGTAAAAATCTTACTCAAATACTGCTCGAGTCGGCTGTAGAAATCGGCCAGAGACTTGGAGGAAGTGTAGTAAGCATAAAGCCAAGATTCGCTAGACCAACAACTCAAGCACCGCCAGTCGTAAAAACATCAGTACCTGGACCAAATCGTACACAGCCTGTAACTGGAAAAACGACTACAGTAACGCAAACACCGCCAGTAGTAAACACAGCAGTACCTGGTCCAACTACTCAGGCACCAGTAGGTCCGGGTCAAGCAGCTGCCAGCAAGGGTGGAAACAATGGTGGGGTCATTGGTGGTGTGGTCGTGGCTGTGCTTGTGATTATCATCCTGGTTATAGCGTTGGCGGTCTGGTATTTCAGGTAATAACAGTTGAAGTCTTTGGTCGTCCTTCTTTTACTTGAAGTTTAGAACAGTTTGGTTTCTGATTACAGTCAACTCTCTCTAAGACGGACACCATCGGGACCGGCCGCAGTGTCCGTCTTAGAGAGATGTCCGGTCTGTAGAGAGTCGAGGTAACATGACACCAGTAATTCTGAGATAATAAAGCTAAACCTTTGCACAATGCAACAAACCTTTGTTAACTACAACAAGACTAAAATAATGAAAGGACCGTATTTGCTTTAAATAAAAAATTGAGAGCTTCTACAAACTGTAATACTTTAAGTAGAGAACGACCTCTTTAGTTTCCATATACGTTGGCAAAGAAGTAATCCGTTAAAGCGTCATTGTTTGTGGTTAGTAAGCTTGGTATACACCTATCCTTAGGGCACTTACTAACTTTGCGAAGTTTGGAAGTATTTTCACTAATAAAACATGATATTAAAACACTTCTCAAGTGTTCGTTAATGATTTAAAGTGTCCGTTGTCCGTCTTAGAGAGATGTCTGTCTTATAGGGAGTTTAGTTACAGTAAAATGACTGAAAAACGGCAGGGACCATCACCAGATGTCCGTCTTATGGAGGTGTCCGTCTTATAGAGGTGTCCGTTAAGAGAGAGTTGACTGTACTAAATTTTTTGTGCCAAAAGCTCCTTACTGTTCCTTCCTTGTAAAGTTTGGTTTTCACTAGTGACATAAGCATACTTGTAAGTATAATATTATTATACAACATCAGGCAAAAGCGCAAGCACAAACAGTGGAATCTCGATTTCTCGGACCTCCAAGAGAAACGAAAATTGGTTCGAGAAATTAGGAGATAAAATTGCACTGTTCAACTTAGTGAGGCAAATTTAAGAGAAACGACTCTTGGTTCAAGTTATCGGGAGATTTGAAAGATCTGTATTCCCACTGTATATAATAAGAAACGAATATATTTATATTTCTTACGTTGTTCTTACTAGAAATCAACACCATAATAAGCATTGACATATGAGCAAGAAGAACAGGTCTGTCATCCTGTGCTTACACATATGCTTATGCCGCATGCCACCTATAGTGAGGAGAGCCTATGAGGAATGATAACATTCGCTGTTCCCATGCTTGTGCATGCGTTTACGTCATTTCTCTCATACTTTTTGTCTATGCGCATGGTTATATCACAAAAAAAAAACTGTCTAGGAAACTAATCCCCGAGTAGCAACTAAAGACAAGAAAAATTCCATTAGATCGAATATTAAAAATGGGATCGATGTGGTTGAGTAGTCATAGGTGAAATGAAATAGGGGGTAGTCTATCTTACTATTGAAAAAATCAGCTTAGACATGTCTTGGTTTAAGTTTGCTTTAAAACGATATTGTTAAAATTTTTGTCAGTCTTGACTCACACAGCCTTTTTTTATTTGAACAGGGTAAAACTTCCCGGTCTTCCATTTCCTTACAAAAGAAACACAGATGTACCCGGCCCACGTGTTGCAGCGTTTGAGAATCCAGGGTATGACAGTGCCTCGGGATTTGGCATTGGAACAGCTGATGATGGTCTCTACGAGGACCTACCACCACCAGTTGTTCTCTCTCCCTATGAAGATTTAAACGCGGGATTTGGCGCGGTGAGCAACCCGATTTATTCCGAGATTGGCCTGGAAAAACTTGGCTCACTAGATGCAAGAGGCTCTAATGTCGGTGCAAATCTGTTTGGCGGTCCAAAAGTTTCTCGAGTCGAGGTCGACGGCGACAACGAAAATAATGCAGCAAACCAAGTTTCTTCGCAGAAAAGTGATGCCATCAAGAAGGTGAAGACCGACCAGGAAAAAGGTGACACGGAATCTGGAATGGTGTCGAAAGCTGATGTTGGTAAAGGCCAAGCTGTACTTTTTGTGGAGCCCGGTGAAGAGCTAAAGAAGGATTCCGAAATGTAAAACCTTTGAATGCCATGTAATGGAATAAAATTCCATGCCCACTTATGTAAAAGGGGTTTCCTTATCAACCTCATAATAACAAAATTAAAGTTTGAGTTACTGTTAAATATTGCGTTTTTAAACTTGTTATTACAGTAAGCTTTTCATATAACGTGTAAGAAAGTAATATTAAAAAGTACAAAAAATCATAATTAGGGGAATCCCTTTTCTATGGAAAGAAAAAAAGGACCATTTTTACATTTTTAACGACGAAATGACAATTTTTAAAAAGTGTCATTTTTAAAAGTTTTGTCTTTATAATACCTATTAACAATGTCAATTGTTTCACTTAATGGCCACGCTCATTTTTATTTAGTTTCAAAGATCTTGGACTTTTTTTAAAGTTGATAATTAATAAATGGTAGAACTTTTGTAACGTTCCTAAAATAGATGTTTCAATAGAGAGTGTTACAGCACGAAATGGTTTGTTTTAATAGCTACATAATGAGAGTTTTACAAAATAGGAATAAAATTGCATTATATATTGTTGTTATAGGTTTGTACTGCAGTATAAAAAATATTTTGTAAGATAAGGTGTAAGTTAGCAAAGTGTAATGCATCTTTCGAGTGTCTTGAATAAAGTTTTAAAGTTAAGAAAACTAATGCAATTTTTTAAAACGGTGTCCCCTGTTTTCCCAGTTAGAAAAAAAAATTGAATACACTTCTAAGGCTAATCGTTAACTCCACGTGAAAAAGTGTGTCAAGATGAAGCCTGTGTATTGTAGTTACACAAAGATTAAGATGAGTTAGCCCTCGGACGTACAAGCAAACTCGTACCCCCACCATGGTACAAGAGGGGGTGGGATGGAACCCCTCCCAGGAGTTTTCGTTATATTAAGGCGTAGCGAAATTATTTTGCACTGAGAAGAAAGCCCTTAGCTTACTCTACAAGATGACATAATTTTAATTGGCTGTGACGTCATATGGCATCACGTGACGTCATTACAGCCGCCATCTTGGATCCGCCATCTTGGATTTCAACATTTTTTTAAAAAGTCACAAAATAACGGAAATTGATGCAAAATCAAGCCAGAATGCTTATGGAATGTAAAAATAAACAAATCTCGCACTTCTTTTTCAAAAAACTGGAAACAATAAAGACAAATGTTAAAAATGACGATTTTTGGCAAGACCTGCTTGTATTTGTGACGTTGCCATTGCAACGTCAAATATCATGGACACATGGTTGACATATTAACATTTCCGCAAAGGATAAATGAACAGCTACTGAAAGTTTCAGCATTGTAGGGTAAATTCTTTTTTTCAAAATTTGGAAAAAACCTTATGGGGGGGTGGGGGTGGCACCACCCGACCCCCCCCCCCCCCCTGTGCGTTCGAGGGTTAAAATTACGACATCCTATATTCCTTTATTACGAGTTAAATAATAACCATTCTGTATAATGAAAATAAAAGCTGCATTAATTAACGTAGTAGCATGGATCATTGGTCGATTTTAAATCTGATTAGAACTGATCATGACTGTTAAAGCGGTTTTCGACTGGCTGTTGACCTTAATTTTTATGCGAGTTCTATAGTTTGCTAAAACACTCGTTCCGAACGTGTTCTAACCAGGAACAGCAAATATTCCTTTTTTAAACAATAAACGTTACGCGCATTTTCCTGCGCTAAGACCGCGTTGCATTTTCAATCGGGAAAATAACAGTTAGACAATAACAGTAATGAGTTTGTATAATAAATCAGTGTTGGCGTTGAAAAACTCTGACCCGCCAAAGGGGACGGCAATGAAATAAAGCAGTTATTTTTTGGCATCAAAATCATCAGTCTAGATGCAAAAACGGCTGTTGCATGGTTGACTCGCACCAGTTATACGTACTCTTCCAACTGAACGCACATGGTTCATTGTTCCGCATTGAGTTAAAATTTCTAGGAAACGTTCAATTCTTAATACAAATGAGACAGCCTGGAGGGTCCACCAAACAGTTTCTGCTTTCGAAGCGGTCTGACCTAAATATGTGCGGATAAAAAACTGCTTTATTTCTTATTAGTGACTTTTTGTGGGTCTTTCGAATATTTTGTGTCACTGAACACTCTTAATTTGTAGAATTTGCATAAGACAAGACAAGACAACATAAGGAAAAAT
>NW_027558819.1:0-8033 GCF_052425735.1 Oculina patagonica | reverse complement strand
GACACTTAAAGAAATAGTGCTCAGTGACCATTCCCTTTGCATTAAGAACGCATTGTTTAATTTCCCGAGCCCCCCCCTTTCCCCCCAAAACAATGTTGAGATATTGTCCCACGGTATGATGGATAGAAACCAACATTGAATTGGGGGTGGGGAGGGGGAGGTCAATACAATGTCAATTTTTCGTCGAAGTGGTTAAGTGTCCCAGGACTTTTGTCTAGGATTGAATCCTAGACAAAAATCCATGGGACACTTAAAGAAATAGTGCTCAGTGACCATTCCCTTTGCATTAAGAACGCATTGTTTAATTTCCTGAGCCCCCCTTTTCCCCCCCAAAACAATGTTGAGATATTGTCCCACGGTATGATGGATAGAAACCAACATTGAATTGGGGGTGGGGAGGGGGAGGTCAATACAATGTCAATTTTTCGTCGAAGTGGTTAAGTGTCCCAGGACTTTTGTCTAGGATTGTAGGATCAACAAAAATGACACTTGATTTTTTTCGATTGGAAAACGTTGCTTTGGGCCGTGTTGAGAATAACATAGATTTTGCAATGCGCACTGCCTCGTCCCCAGGCGTCCTCGTCCTTGGTCGTGCACGGTTCGCTTGGTGTTGTGGGACTGACGTGCACGGTTCGCTTGGCATTCTGGGCCCTAACCATCAATCCCCGCGCTCCCTGTTTTCCCGCCTTACCGCCTCAACGTCCGGCTAATCGGCGCCTGGGGACGAGGCAGCAATGCGCATGCATGCTGTGTTTGGTAAACACCGAGACTTACCTTGTCTATTTCGTCTTTTTAATGTTCATGAAATATTCGTATTAACATTTAATCGTCTTATCTTTTATTCGTTTACGACTCCAGGAGTACGATAGCAAAGTATGATCACTTTTGACGGGGGGTCAAAATTCGCGAAGGGGGATCGTAATCCGCTAGCAAATATGGACTCCCGGGGGTCCATATCTGCTAGCGGATTTCTACCGGGGAGTCAATATCCGCTAGCGGATTTTGACGGGGGGGGGGGGGGGTCAAAATCGGCTAGGATGTAAACAATGGATTGTAGTCTCACTTAGGGTGTTCAGAACAGAACGCCAGTGTTTTTAGCCGTTAAGGCTAAAGTTTTGGCAGGCCAGGACCAATTAGGCGTGAAAAATGGTATGTTTTAGTGGTCAGAAAAAGCTTAGCCACGCCCGTATTGGTCTTATTTAGGGGTTGAATTCAATTTACCGACGAAAAGCCCATCCCTTCTATATGGAGAAAGGATGTTAAGGTTATCGTTTCTTTCTTTGTCACCAAAGAGATTTGCTCTTTGAGCTTCTTTGATTCGTAGTCATTTCGTTACACACTTGTATGGCCATTCCAGGTTGCTGTTGAGAATCAAGTTCGGACCTTGCGCCATCGTTGGGAGTTGGTGAAAAGAGGTGACTTATTAGGCTTTCTTGCTGCTCCAAACGGCGTCGAGATGCCCCTTCCGCTTGAATCATCCGTGACGGAAATGGCACGAAGCCTCAAGTCTCTGTTTAGTGTGTTGTTCTGCACGAGCCGAGGGGAGCCGTCCATCAGTCCACAACTCCTGGCAACCATCTCACAAATCAAAGAGATGCTTCAGACTCGACTGGCAGACTACGAAGATTACTTGCTAGTCAAAGGACAGAGAAATATTACAATGACTGCGTATCCTTTCCATAGACTACAATGTTTTCTTTATCACGTTAAATTCTTGTATAATCTAACAGACTGTCACGATGCCATTTATAGTCAGAAAGTCACTGTCGGTACATAACAGATATCTAGCGATATATGTTGCTTGCCAAGGTTCGTCCAAAGTCTTGCAAAGCGCAGCATAAACACAGTATTTTTAGCTGTAATAATTTCATCAGTTGACAATTTGCTCATTCTTGCGGAATATCTTTTGATCTTAGCCAACTCCATGGCCTCGTCGACTAAGTATCAGGTGATATTCCACGCAATATCGCGGGATAAATTTTTAATTATTTGTGTGCTGAAGAATCTCTGATTAGTCCTGATTAGCTCTACTTTCCTTAATAAATCTTGGCTACCTTGAGGACTTCCCAGGCCTTGTTCATTTTATTTACGTGGACCGCAGCAGTGACCAAGTGACCGCGCCTTCCATTAACACATCACCCAGTAAGATCCGGGACTCGCAGGACCCGTGCTATGTGATTAAACAGAAAATATGGGACATGTGGACTTACATACATTCTTATTTACTGCTCGGTAAGTACCCCCCCCCCCCCCCTCCCCGGGCAAGTAAAATAATGTCATGATGTGCTAGGCCGACCACGTACTGCCTCGATTAGCCTTTGCTCAGTTTTAATGCTACTTTTGGAAAGTGTATGTTTTTTATGCTTCTTAAGATACTTGTTTTTATTGTGGTTGGTTTGACAAAGAAATGTCCAATGCTGTCGAAGGACAACTGTTGTGGTGATCCTGGTTCATTTCTGATACAGCAGCGGGCACGGCTATAAGGCGTACATGCCTTGCTGGGTAGCACAGGTCAAATTGTACTTGTTTTTCACTAACTAAACTCACTTTAAGGTGAACAGGGGGGAGTTCTCTGTATCTCAAGGCTTTTATTTCAGTTGTCTTGGTGAACCACAGTCTGAAAACAGTTGTAGTAATTTCGACTTGTCATTGAATATATTCTTCTAGAGCGATTTTTGATTGAGTGTCGTAAAACGAAAACGAAAGTAGTCACTCTGGGCAATCACAAAGTATGAAGACAATTCAGCGAACCAATTAAAACTCGAAGCAATACATGCAGCCGGCGTTAAGCGCGGGAAAACACGTTCGAGCGAATTACGATTGGTTTTGGTTTTGCTTCTGATTGGCCGAGAAAGTGGTACAAGTTTTTTTTAAACCAATCACTACGCTAGTAATGCAAAACATAGCAAACACGAATAACTTTCGGCATTCAAGTGAAAATTGCACTAACATACCAAGTGGTTTGTTCAAACAATAAACCATAGTGCTTGTAAGCTATCTTAGATCATTCAAATGTCTTGCGGAGTATGTACTTTCCAGGTCACACGTTCGTAGCTGTCCGTGACGGAGATTTCCTGTTCACGTATTGTCTGTGGTTTGAAGACTCATCCGGGAACCCAGTTCAACTGCAAAGCCCGCTACCAGTCCTTCTCGGGTCGCCTCCCCCTGGAATATTGTCCAGTTCATTTTACAAGTAAGTCATGCCCAGAGCAGTGTTGTGTCGATATTGCGTTAGTAGTGTACCAGCATTGTACTAGTGTTGTGTCAACAAAGACAATGTGTGGAAAATAATTGTCTTTCAATACTCATTAAAGTTAATGCGTCAACCATGTTCAGTTGTTGAGTAGTTAAAGCAGTTTGTTTGATGTTCTGATCTCGTTTTAGGGACTTGACGAGGCGATGCTTCCCGACAGCCCCTGCGAATGTCATCCGTTGCTATGAACTGATGTGCGTTCATGTTGGCTTGGTCCCAGTCCAGTTCGCCGTCAAACACATTCGGCGGCTGGCGTCTGCGCTGTTTGAGACGTCACTGGGAGCCCATTATCCAATCAGCTTGATACAGTGACGTCAAGCTTGTCGCGTGAGCCATCTATAACTTCAGACATGAATTGACAAGGCCAGTTCTTTGACTGAAAGGTTCAAGTGCTTTGAAAACTTGAAGTGAAGTGTCAAGAAAGAAGAAAAGGACAGAACAGGACTCCAGGAAGTGGAGATAAATTGAATTTTGCCACAGTACCAAGAGTACGGGACGTATTTACATTTTACATGTAAAAAATAGTTTATAAAAAGAAATGTGCCACTAGAAGTGTAAAAAAATTGTTTTCTACAAAACAGGTTGGCCACTAGCAAAAAGTTTTATATTTTTATAAGAAATTTACATTGTTTATACAACGTGTATTTCGTAATTTGTAAAAAGGAAACACTCAATCTTAAATGAGGAAAGGAGCCCGTGAATTTCCATGGAATCACTCAGACGTACTTTAAGTAATTTTTATTTGATATAAAGTAAAGGTATTGAAAATTAAATCAAAGTGGCTATGAGCCACATGAACTCGGAAAACGAGTAAACCCATTGGCGCCTGTGCGAAACCGATCCCTAAAATGCCTGTGCCGCCTGTAATTGCCCGAAAAAAAGGCCATCGGTCACATATGCCCTTTCCCTCCATCCCTGGATACTTTTTGGTTCTCCTATTGTTCTATAGATAATAAGGGCAAATAAACCAATCAGAATCTGTTTTCTGTGGATATTTTTAGAGAACTCTACTCTAAGGGTCCTAAATTGAAAGAGAAATATCGCAGTGACAGTCATTTACATGTGGCTACTTTATTTTTAAAGTAGTTTTCACACATTTTGAATACCTTTCTCGTCTAATCCGGCCTTCCACTCTATCAAACCTAGAACGTCTGTTTTAAACCTCTTGGCACCGGCTCCTCCACCCCAACCCCCCCCCCCCCCCCCCTTACTCAATGCTCTAATTACTCCGATTCTTACTGATTTTTTAGTAGGACCAGACCGCAACACCTGAAACAACGAAGGTTAAAACGTTTAAAACTAAACTGCACGCAATGTAGGCAGAAGCGATGACGTTTCACAAGGGGTTCAATAACTTTCAAGAAATTTGTCAAAAAATATTTCCGCAACAGTCGACTGCTCATGGTAGGCTTTCTAAGCAGGGATAAATTCTTGTGTGATAAATCTCGGCAGGGAAAATTCTCGTGTTCAATTCGATTTCTTACGAGTGAGCGCAGCTCGAAGATAAATTTTATATCTCCGCGCAACGTGTATTATCCTCTATATAGTCGGGCGGCGCTTATTTTCAGAATTTTCACGGTACTGTAACCATGCCAACTGTATGTTGGCGTTAGACGTATATCACAGATTTTGACCAATAAGAGAGCTTCAATCTAAAATTTTAATAGGAGCTGGCTCTGGGGACATAAAGACGGTTTCCGCTGAACATTCAAGCAATAAAGAAAAAAATCAAGTTACCACAGTCGATTCACGTTAGTTCAAAACAAAATAACGCGTTTAAATTTTTTTTACGAGGTTTGACATTAGCTTTCTCGAGAATGCTTCTTAACCTTGTTGGGGTTAATCGGGGTCACTTAGACAAATGTATTAATGTGACTGAGCGGAATCTTTCTTTTTATTAAGACTTCACGACCTGACGTTAACCTTACCCTGAAGCTGTTTTTTCCTACTCCAAACGCTACGCTACGAACGAGATAAGAATGCGTAACGTAAACCTTCAACGCTTATACGACTGAAGTTATCATCGGAAACTCTGCCACTTGTATTTTAAACGCTACGAGCCTTAATTTACGAGGGGAGGGGGTAGCCAAATTTGAGAGAGATTAAATGAAAGACTCGAAAGAGACTAGGACATCAAATAATTGTAAATAAACTTTTATTGCTCAAATTCGATAGCAAACAAGGCGGCAGAACGACCACGTGATTAGTACTACGATTACGTGATTAGTAATACGACCACGTGACTTGTACTACAGCCAAGTGATTAGTACTCGTCTCCTTCTTCCTCTTCGCCTTCGGCATCAGCAGAATCCACGCCAACTTCCTCGTAATCCTTTTCCAATGCAGCCAAATCTTCACGAGCTTCGGAGAACTCTCCTTCCTCCATACCCTCACCCACGTACCAGTGGACGAACGCACGCTTGGCGTACATCAGATCAAACTTGTGATCCAGACGCGCCCAGGCCTCAGCAATAGCTGTGGTGTTACTCAACATACACACAGCGCGCTGAACCTTGGCCAGGTCACCGCCAGGAACAACTGTTGGAGGCTGGTAGTTGATGCCAACCTGAAAAATGCCATATAATTATCAGTTTTCTTCGCTTACAGTTGAACGTTAAAGAACATAACAGTTAACACAACTCTGGTAAAGCAGTATTATTCATACATGTGTTTTTTTCAAGAGGTTTTTGAGGCTAAGTATGTGTGAAACACTTTATTTTCGCGACACTTGAGTGATTTGGGGATGGTCATATTTCGCGAAACTTTATTTTCGCGATTTTATTAAATACATGTAGAAACTTTAGTCACTTTAGACTACATTAATGTTTTTATTTGCATTTCTCTTACGCTCGTTATCATGTTAAAGATTGCGATTTATAACTGCAACAAAACTTTAACTTGGGCAAGGCAAAGGAGGAATGGAAATAAACTGGCTTTCACATGAAACGTCAACGGCTATTAACAGTCATTTATTCAAATGAATCTAGAAACTATATGGTTCATGAATAAATGGATTGGTATGTGTCAATTGATGGCAGAGATTTCTCGCCGAATTTCACCGACTGTATGAGCGAAATACCCAAAAAACTTGGTGCAGAGGGAATTGTTGATGAGGACGACGACGAAAACATTGAATAAATGGATTCAGAACGATAATTTAAAGGGTTTTAAGCCTATATGCATGGTCACTTAATTTTTGCGACATGTGTCGCGAATATAAAGTGTAATAAGGTATTTTTAATTTTAAACTACAAACCTTGAATCCAGTTGGGCACCAGTCCACAAACTGAATAGTTCTCTTGGTCTTTATTGTTGCAATAGCTGCGTTCACATCCTTTGGCACAACATCACCTCGGAACAGTAGGCAGCAAGCCATGTATTTGCCGTGACGTGGGTCACATTTGACCATCTGATTGGCTGGCTCAAAGCAAGCGTTGGTGATTTCCGCAACAGTCAACTGCTCATGGTAGGCTTTCTCGGCAGAGATAACAGGAGCATAGGTGGCCAGAGGAAAGTGAATACGTGGGTATGGCACCAAGTTGGTCTACAACAGTGAATATCAAAAGTTGGCTTTCTTCCTGAATTTTTACATGATAAAATACTTATACCCCCTTTTTGATAATTATGTAAGAACCTTTTTTATAAGAACGACGAGGCTGAGAAAAGGCCAAATTTTAAAACACCCTTAGAACGTATCCCAGGCTGAAATTTGGTTAAGAACGAATTTTATTCTCTCCTATTTGTTGGGAGTGGCAAAGATATATACCAAAGGAGTAAAGTTTTATTCAGATCCAACCTGTAACCAACATTGTCATCGCCCTTTTGTTACGGGAACATGTACATATTGTTCAGGAATGATTTATTTTGTAATACCACTTTGTTTTTAAAATTAAATAAATAAAAATATTTTAAGAACATTTAAGGCTCAAATCTTCGAAGCGAATAAAGAATATCATCCAGCCTCGTCAGAAGATTAGACGTTCATATATAAGAAAAGAGTGTACAATTACAGAAAATCGTTTTGTAGCAGACAGATACCTGAAACTCAGTCAAGTCAACATTCAGAGCACCATCAAAACGAAGTGAGGCAGTGATGGAGGACACAATCTGACCAATCAATCTGTTCAGATTGGTGTAAGTAGGCCTCTCAATGTCCAAGTTACGGCGGCAGATGTCGTAAATGGCCTCATTATCCACCATGAAGGCACAGTCAGAGTGTTCCAAGGTTGTGTGAGTGGTCAGAATGGAGTTGTAAGGCTCGACGACCGCCGTGGAGACTTGCGGGGCCGGGTAGATGGCAAATTCCAGCTTGGATTTCTTGCCATAATCAACAGACAAACGTTCCATAAGCAGAGATGAGAAGCCAGAGCCAGTACCACCACCAAAGGAATGAAAAATGAGAAAACCTTGTAAGCCAGTGCACTGGTCAGCCTGACAGCGAAGACAACATAAAAATATCATTATTGCTTATCATTTTAAAATACCCAACTTCATTATCATAACCAATTATTGTCTCCGATGTTTCTCAGTTTGTTTCCTTTAATTGATCAAATTCACAGTTATGACACAAGAATAGCCAAGTGTTATCGACCACATCACTGTCGTACTAATCTTAAGCAGTTTACAATACTTTATTAGTAATTTAGTTGTAGATGTGCGGAAAGGTCAATTCTAATCTCGGCTTCGTACACCCGCGAGATCAATTCAGACTCACTTCATTAAAAATTCAATGATTGTTTTCTTAAAAGTAGAAAAACTAGTCGAACCAGTAATCAATATT
>NW_027558818.1:0-8024 GCF_052425735.1 Oculina patagonica | reverse complement strand
TATTGGACAAACTACTGTAGAAAGTACAAGCGATAAACTGATCACTTATCGGCCTATCGCTAAATTAGATAATTCACGGTTTATGCTAATTTCTTTTACTTGTGACAATTTTGTCATTCGGCGACCACTCTCCTTTTTCCCGCCAATATACAAAATTTTATCACTGAATGAACTTGCATTAATTTCTAGTAATTAAAGTTCCTTCTCTTAGTTCCGCTAATCAAACATCAAAAAAGATATACCTCAATGAAGGCAACCTGTATTACATGGAAGTATTACACAAGGAGAATACACTCGGTGATTTTATGTGTGTCGGAGCGAAATTCCCCACACTTAAGAAGCAGCAGCCCATTTCATCAAGACATCTCGTTATGGAGAGAAAAGGTATGAAGGAAAAGGGTATTCGCATTACAGTGTACTGAATTAAAAAAAAATCACCAATCACCACTAAACAAGTTCTGTTATTTTCAAGTCCTCGTCCATTCCTATCATACAATCATAAAAAGCAGAAGACTGCAAACGTTGTGACTACGGCTTATGGCATTAGCATTTTGCCTTTTCTATTTAATAACATCTCAGTTAAAATATATCGTGATTTGCACCATTTTACAATTATATGGTCAATTTTTCTAGGTTTTCTTTCAAACGAGAATTTATATCTTGTTTTTTTTACGTATATTGTAATTTCAATGTTTATAATAACAATAAACCACTCTCATCCTCTCTATAAAATGTTACACGAAAAATAATTGTATATTTAGCCAAAAACCAAAAAGGCAATCTAACCCCGGTATGTACGTCATTTTCAAATATTTTTCTTTTTCCTACACAGAGCTGAGCCTTCTCAATTGCAGCGGAAGTGAGCAAGGTTTACAAAATGTGAAATGTCAAGCAGAGGCTTGTGAAAGTCCAGAGAGTCTGGACGAAAAGGTAAACTAAAATTTGTTCAAGAGTTTTACAAAGAATTGTTTTGTTAAATGTTAATTTGGGTATAACTTGCATAAAATGCAATAGCCTTATTATTTAAAACCAAGCACCTAGTTCTCAGTGTTGGTTAAGGCAACCTTTACTAAGGAGGGACGAAGAAGTAAGGAAGCAGGACGACAGAGTGCTGTACAGTCTAATAAAAACGCACGGAAGTCATTACGTTCCTTCCATGACCTTTGGCGAAGAAAATAACATTCCACTGTTTATTTTTACGAATTGTTGGGGATCTTGTTTATTCCCTGTGGCTGGACTCAGTTTCATTCTGTTTGCGATAATAGATAGGTTAGTCAATACGAACCTATTGTGCTTTGTTTCTATGCTCAATCGATCTTAAAAACATGAAATAATCTGTTGGAGGGTGTGGTTAATTCTGATTACAAATCTGCTTTCTATGATGTAAGATGCATAAATGTAGTGTAAGATACTAAAGAATGTGTTTCGTTTTACCTCTACCTTTATTTCACATTGCTGCGAACTTGTTTTTGTCCAAATTAGATGTGTACGTTCAGGTGTGAGGCATTGTAACGTAACTCTATATTGACCTTTGTATTTAGCTCAAAACCTTCAAGCAGTCAATGGACACGATGATGGAAAGTTTGAAATCAATACCTTCAGACCAGTCCCCTTCTTCGCTTCGGCAAATTGTACAAGTCACAAAGGTAACTTGTATTGTGAAATATTTCTTTAACATCACCTCAGTACGCAGACAATCGTCCAAGTAGGAGAGGTCGAGCCTCGTGGCTCATACGGCCGGTGCTAAACTCTGGCTTTTGTACCATGAATCGACTAGAAGTATCTGTACTCCCCTCTGGTTGGGATACTATTTAATCGAAAGGCTACCCAGAACTTGATCCCCCGGTACCGATTTATACACCTGGATGGAGAGAGGCACTTTCAGAGAAGGCCCGAACCGCTCTATCCGGAATCCACCATTAGACCACCGCACCTTCCTCTCAATGCTGTAGGAAGCTGGGACATATTATGAGCCCCAATTACACGGCAAAAAAGTTTGGCACGGCCCGGATAAAATTGGCACCCGTACCAAAAAATGGCACTGGTATCCTGTTTACACGTACTTTTTTCTACCGTGCTAAACTGCGTTAAATAATGTTTTGGTGCGGGTAAAGGGCTCAAAACCCTGGCCAGCGTACGCGATTCTGCCTTAATGCGCATGCCGCTTATTCATTTAAACGTCACATACTAGTCGCGCATCTTTTCGCCTTGTTCCCAGAAGACTAGAAAAGGGTGAAGGTATAAGATTATTGTTGAAATGGCAGTAGTAAATGGCAGCAGTGATGGCTTGTAGCGCCCCCATTAACGACGATGATTATTTGTTTGTATTATTATTTTATTCCCGCATATCCCTATCAACTCCCCATATCATGCTTTTCCAAGCAGAATTTTAGCTTTCGAAACTTAGTGTCCAGAGTCGAAAGCTTAAATTCTGCCTTGGAAGAGCATGATGTAAGGAGTTGATCCAAATAAGGCGAGGAGAATGAAACAGTAAAGAAAATAATCGTCGTCGTTAATAGGGGAGGCACAAGCCATCACTACTGCCAATTGAACAAGAACCATATACATTCACCCTTTTCTAGTCTTCTGGGAAAAATCCGAAAAGATGCGCGACTCGTATTTGACGTTTAAACGAAATAGCGGCATGTGTACTAAGGCAGAATTGCGTACGCTGGACAAGGTGTTGAGCCTTTTACTCGCACCAAAACATTATCAGTGACGCAGTTTTGCACGGTAGAAAAATGGACGTGTAAACAGGATATCAGTGCTATTTTTTGGTACGCGTACCAATTTTATCGGAGCCGTGCCACAAATTTTCTGCCGTGTAAATGGGCCTTTCGGTTTTTTTTCCTTCTGCCTCTTGAGATGAGAGAAAGACAATCTTTGGGGAAGGCCGAAAAGGAAATTGTATGTTGTTTTTTGTTTTTGTTGCTTTATTTAACATTTGACTCCTTGTTTCTTTTTTTCTGTTGTTGTTTTTTTTTTTTAAATGCAAGGAAAGTACAGAGGCTATAAATGACGTTATGGAGGACAAAACTAAAGAGCAGTGGCGTCGGTCTAACAAAACGTTAGCGATTAAGATAGCTGAGATCACAGAGTTATTTGGAAAAGAGTTGGCTGGCAAATGGTCAAATGAAACATCTCCAGTTAGCTCATCGGAGGACAACATTGGTGAGAACATTTTATTTTCTCATGGGCCTTTTTCACCCAAAAACTTTATTGTTAGAATATTCTTATATTCGCTGCACAATAATTCTACTTTTGTTGTGTGATGTTAATTCTTTCAACTTGGTTTTTGGTGAAAACGATGTGACCAAGTTAATTACATGTTTATTATCTAATCCCCCAGACTGCCAGGTAATCTCTCTTAATATGTAAGGGGAATAACTATTTCGACTACTCTTGATATTAATCTCCAAGTTTTGCCGATGTGGCTAGCAGCGGACACACTTAGTAAAGTCAACAAATGGAAATAAGTTTTAGTATCTATAATTGTTATGAGTTGTAGATTATAACTATAGTAACACTGAATGTCTCTTCAGTGCATTAGCTTTGTAGGCCTCAGTGTTGTCTGATAACTACAGATTTTCAATGTCCAACATGGACAAAAACTGGCAAGGGATTAACGATTTCCTTACTTTGAAAATGGCTGGTGAGTGTCGAATAGTAACCAGGAACAATTTTTATTATATGAATATTGCAACGAGTTATTAATTTTGATGATTTAACATTTGCATTGGTTGCTGAATTATTTCACATTCACGCGCTCTTTCACTGAGCTGTGTATCTGGAACTGCGGAGGTTAATGGGTAACATTTTTCTCACAGGACTTGAACCTCGGAACAAAACAAAGGCTTTTAGTGTCATTTACAAGAGTTTGCATAAAATGTTGCCATCGACTCCAGCAGAGGTCGCAAGGTAAGTATAGTTGTTATCCAATGGATTCCAACAAGCAGAGTATGTGAGCAAATATGTCATTATTTCTGTATGGATTAGAAGTGTGGGGCTCCGCCTATCAAGGCAAATATTTAGATCGGATTGACACTTTCTTTCGGCGAGCCTATCGTTTTGGCTATACAAATAAGATCATTTTGATATCTGATGTTATTAAGAATAGGGACAATGATCTTTTCAACAGAATCACAAGTGACACTGGCCATGTATTATATGACTTGCTCCCCACCCAAACGGAACAGAGCTCTTAGAGAAAGGGGCCATGACTTTATACTCCCTAAAGTAAAAACAGAACGTTTCAAACGCACTTTTGTAAATAGATGTCTTTTTAGATTTATTTCTTAAAATCTTTGTAACTGATACATATAATAGGTTCATTTTACTAGTTTAGCTTATTTTAGATTGTTTTTTTTTTTATTGTAAAGCCACACGTTTGTTGTGACTAGCTTCTTAATAAAGACTTCTATACTTCACAAAACAGTTATTTGCATTTTCCTTCGTCCTCCTGACTGTTAAAAGTTCGTGTAGTGTTCAATCGTCTTATGTATTTTCGCTTACTCACCATGCGTGTGTGGCCTCAAGGAAGTAATACAGGCCTTTAATTTAAACGTATTATACGCAATTTAATTTCGTGAAGTTTTTCTAGCGATCTAGTATTGTATAAGTATTTCCAGAATAAAACATATTTCGGATTATTTTGCTTTTTCAGTGAAAAAGAAAGCGAAAATGCACATTACGAGCTTAACAGCCGCGTCATTGGAAGTCTTGTGATCCCGTCGGCAGCTCATAGTCAAGAGCTGGATGTTCGTGTCACCCTTCAACACGTGAAGGTAAGTGTGCCACTATGGGTTGACAAATGAAGATGTGTATACTATGGAATTTATTTTTTTTACATGAATCAAGAATACAAGTATGAAAGATAACTTTTTCTCTCCAACAAAAATTGTTTCTCTTGAGTTATAGTCTTTATGATACTATTTTTTACCCAATGAACCAAAAGTTTGCGCTTTCAGTAGACCGTCCACAGCCCTCTATTTTTTCGTGTTTTTTCGATCGATGAGCGCGTGGTGAGAACGGCGAGAGAACTCGACGCCAGCACAAAACGGAAGAAGCAAGGGTCAGTTACAAAAAAAATTTACAGTGCCCAAGCTTAGTGAAGACGGATTATTGGTTTGTTTATTATAACTAGAACTGCAGTTTCAGTTGTGTTTGTTGTCAGTGAGACAAACAACCAGTGAGAAGAATTATAATATGTTGACTTTTTCAGTACAAATCAAATGCAACGCTGGTGCCGGTCTGTGTGTGGTGGGACTTCACTGCAGGGTGAGTGTGATCTGGATTTAATCAGCAAACAATCAAAGAGAACCGCAGCGCGGTAGCAAGGAATTGGCCTTTAGAGAGGGTACCAAAGGGGGTTCGTGATCCCGTTTCACGCACAAGTTTTAACCAAATTCACCTGTCACGTATACTTGAAACAGCAGAATTCACGGATCACGTGTCTTTTCTAACTATTTTTCACGCGTCACGGTCTAATTTTTGCCCTATTTTCACGCGTCACGGACTAATTTTTGCCCTTTTCACGTGTCACGCATAAACCCTTTGCCCCCCTCTTTAGAGAATTCCAAAGTTATCGCGAAGTTTTTTACTGGAAAAAATTTGCCATGACGCTCGAAGATAGCCGGAAGTTTGCCGAAGATATTCTGCAAATTTGTCAATACTGATTAAAATAAATAAACGTGGGGCGGGTTGCTTGAAAGCCAGTCAACACAAATCCAGTTTTAAAAGTTCATTGATAATTTAACTTCTTTTATGCAAAAGCGTTTTTCATTGCCACTGCTTCTTAGAGTTTGTGACCAGACAACGTCAAAATTGGAGGACAGAAATTTCATATAAACTGAAAATCTCACTGAAAAGTCAGTCGTAAAACTATAATCAAAATTCAAGCTTATCCTGGATTAGCATATTTTTGCTTAAACTACTGAGAATTTCAATCACGGTGAATTACATACCTTTAAGGTCGCGGGGGACACCAGTAGGCTCATCATTATGCATTTATTTAAAGCGTATGCACGAAGTGCAACGACTGACATCGACAACTGTACGAGATATTCATGACTGGATAAAAATATAAAAAAAATATAAAAATTCCCGTTTCTTTGATATTTTAACCAATTTAAAACAACACTTGGCGTTATACGTTTATATAGATTGTAGGAAGTCTATGAGCTAATTTTTATTCAAATTTGAATGTTTCTGCAACTCTCTGCAACTCAGAGAAATCACAATAATATTCGGCATAAACAATCGTGTCCTTCATAAAAACGCATTGTTCTCACCATAAAAGCGTGGAATATAATTACCATAATTACATCTCTCCTTTGGAAACTGATCGTGTATTGGTCGGGATACCTTCGGAAATCTCAAAGTTTGGACTTTTCCGACAATTTTGTGGCAGAGAATACAGCGCGGATACAGAACTTCATGACTTGCCACTGCAGATAGGTAAACTATAGATATTGTAGTGTGTCATAACAGAGGCGGAATTTTAAAAGAGCGCTTTTAGAAAGAGGTAGAAGGCATTAAATTAAAATTTGCGCATTTAAACCGCAATAACTTGCTGGCAAATTTTAAATTAAAAAAATCCGCTTCTGTTATGACACTCTAGAGATATTGACTGATTAGTTTTTGACAAGATCACAGTGTGCTGTCTCCTAGTCGTTCCACAAACTCTGCCACCGAAATTATGTTCTTCCCAATTTGGCACTGACGTGGCTATTACATCGCCGTTAAGTACGATCTACCCAATAAATGATTACATACATAATCTTTTATCATTTCTTTATGTCTCTGTAAAATTTGAGCTTAATCGCACCTATAACAGCCGAGAATTCGAAGTAAGCGTTTTAAAAGATGCAGGTCAAGCAAAATTTCGGTTCATGAATTTATTCATGCTGTAGGTATCCACCGCGACCTTAACACTGACACAAAATTGGATAAAATTAAACGTAGGTTTACACGTCACAAAAATTAAACCACACTAAAAATTTACTCTCGCGATATTTTTAGGAGTGTTAACGGCAGTGGATTGTGGTCAACGAAAGGATGTGAGGTGGATGCTTCTGCTTCAAATGAAACACATTCCGTCTGCAAATGCGATCATCTCACTAATTTTGCGGTGCTAATGCAGGTCACGTCAGATTCAGACCTGGAGGTAATGAAATTAGGTCATCTTAGAGATGTTATATACCACGGAAAGAAAAATAATTTATCTTGTACTTATCCTAACTGGACAATATTCCTATGTGATGGTGTAACTCTCTACTTTCGGGAACTTCCTTGCGAAAGGGGCGAGGATGCCGCCTCGTGGTCTCTTTTTAGATTTTGGTGTAACTTTCGGGTGTTCAGGACCAGAACGCAAATGTTTGTAGACAGCAACATAACTCTTGTTTATTTTTACACACGTACACATTCTAACGAGAACTGTATGTACTCCTAAGTGTCACGTGTTTAAATAAAATTTGATTTGATTTAACAAAGTTTCCCAGCAAGCGGGTAAAATAAGGGGGGGGGCACTCGAGCGCCGGAGGTGCGAGCCGCTAGGGGGGTCTGGGGGCATGCCCCCTCAGAAAATTTTGAAATCTAGAAGCTTGGAAATGCTTTGTCCAGCGTTCTCCAAGAGCTACTTGTGATTTACGCATATCGCGAATTATTTACTTCCTACACTGTCTCAGCAAACCACTGAAGAGAGTATAACACTTGCAACGTCAATTATAAAATAGAAAACCGACTGTCTATGTATCTTGAAACCAGCAAATTTTTCACCTTTCAGAGTCATCATAGTACGTTCTGGTCTTAATTTCTGGTTTGTTTTAGTTTTTGGCCGTTTAACATTGTTGTGCATCACCCTACGTACGTTAAAAAAATGAAAAGAAGTACAAATGTTATTGTTTCAAACCTCCCCCGAGATAAAATTTTATTTTCAACATTTTATACAGGTCTGTTTTTCCTTTTTGGGAAAGAAACTAGGGGGGCACGGCCCCCCGGCCCCTCCCCCTTGCTACGGCACTGTT